>NW_025745347.1:0-28143 GCF_021184085.1 Oncorhynchus gorbuscha
GTTCATAAATGACCAGCATGGTCAAATAATAGGTCTGGGACAGGAAGCACGTCCGGTGAACAGGTCAGGGTTCCATAGCCGCAGGGCGGAACAGTTGAAACTGGAGCAGCAGCATCAAATCTTCCATTCTTGGACAATGTTGCATGCCTTCTCAAACAGCTACAACTGTATTTGCATTCACACATCAAGTATTCTCTTGAGTTGGGCTCAGGGATGGAGCAACTGTTGAACATCTGAGCTTGTGGTTGTTTGTGGGGAAAGGGGTCGTGTGTGTGTGTGTGTGTGTGTGTGTGTGTGTGTGTGTGTGTGTGTGTGTGTGTGTGTGTGTGTGTGTGTGTGTGTGTGTGTGTGTGTGTGTGTGTGTGTGTGTGTGTGTGTGTGTGTGTGTGTGTGTGTGTGTGTGTGTGTGTGTGTGTGTGTGTGTGTGTCACCCACGTCTGTTGCTATGGGGTAATGATGTTAGGGACAATACAGGATTAATCACAATAATTGCTTGCCAAAACTGTAATTTTTGTAAATGTTATTCCTGGTCATAGATAACAATCCTTCTCATGATCTGCCTACATTATTACAAATAGTATTTGTTAATTGTGCAAATTAAGATACACAATATATTTCAATAACGATATAATACAATCGAGGCGATGGAAATGCTTTTGATGGTTGATCTACTTCTGTTCTGTGGGTGTCCTCTTTTCCAAGGATGGGTCCCGGTCTCTCAGGGCCCTGGGATCCAGGCGGGACAGGGGTGGTCTGCCGGTCACTGGGATGACAACACAACTTAACGGGTGGAATAGTAGAGAACAATTGTTGGAGGTTTTCTTAGCAGCAATGCAAATATCATGGTACAACACTCCGGTAGTTTTTAATGGTAAGTTTACAAACATATATTATGATAAACAGAGTTGAAACGTGTATCTCTTTATGGTAAATGGTGAAATAGGTATAGCCAGTTATAATTGTAATGGTTTAGCAGATAATAAGAAAAGACAGTATTTACCTGCTCAAGAGAAGGAATATAAGATATTTTGCTTACAGGAGACTCAAATAATGTAATATGACGTTTTGTGGAGAATGGACTGGGGGGGGCAAATATACTTCTCCCATGGACTAAGAGACTCAAATAATTTAATATGACGTTTTGTGGAGAATGGACTGGGAGGGAGGCAAATATACTTCTCCCATGGACTAAGAGACTCAAATAATTTAATATGACGTTTTGTGGAGAATGGACTGGGGGGGACAAATATACTTCTCCCATGGACTAAGAGACTCAAATAATTTAATATGACGTTTTGTGGAGAATGGACTGGGGGGCAAATATACTTCTCGCATGGACTAAGAGAATCAAATAATTTAATATGACTTTTTGTGGAGAATGGACTGGGGGGACAAATATACTTCTCCCATGGACTAAGAGACTCAAATAATTTAATATGACGTTTTGTGGAGAATGGACTGGGGGGGGCAAATATACTTCTCCCATGGACTAAGAGACTCAAATAATTTAATATGACGTTTTGTGGAGAATGGACTGGGGGGGACAAATATACTTCTCCCATGGACTAAGAGACTCAAATAATTTAATATGACGTTTTGTGGAGAATGGACTGGGGGACAAATATACTTCTCCCATGGACTAAGAGACTCAAATAATTTAATATGACTTTTTGTGGAGAATGGACTGGGGGGACAAATATACTTCTCCCATGGACTAAGAGACTCAAACAATTTAATGACGTTTTGTGGAGAATGGACTGGGGGGGGACAAATATACTTCTCCCATGGACTAAGAGACTCAAACAATTTAATGACGTTTTGTGGAGAATGGACTGGGGGGACAAATATACTTCTCCCATGGACTAAGAGACTCAAACAATTTAATGACGTTTTGTGGAGAATGGACTGGGGGGACAAATATACTTCTCCCATGGACTAAGAGACTCAAACAATTTAATGACGTTTTGTGGAGAATGGACTGGGGGGACAAATATACTTCTCCCATGGACTAAGAGACTCAAACAATTTAATGACGTTTTGTGGAGAATGGACTGGGGGTGGACAAATATACTTCTCCCATGGACTAAGAGACTCAAACAATTTAATTACGTTTTGTGGAGAATGGACTGGGGGGGGCAAATATACTTCTCCCATGGACTAAGAGACTCAAAAGGGTTGATGACATCAATTCATAATTTTTGATCTGAATGTGAAAATTGTCCAAAACAGATCCACAAGGTAGATGGATGATTTGAAATGTGTTATAGGACCATAAACAAGTTGAGGTGACTAGTCTGCTTGGTGTAACCCTAGATTGTAAACGGTCATGGTCAAAACATATCGATAGCTAGAAATGGGAGAAATATGTCCGTAATAAAGCGTTCTCTGTCAACAAAGCAGGTCCTACAGGCCCCTAGTTATCGCACCTGAATACTGTTCAGTCGTGTGGTCAGGAGCCATAAAGAGGGATTTAAGTAAATTAGAATTGGCTCAGAACAAGGCGGCAGCACGGCCGGCCCTAACAGCAATCGAAAACTAATAATTATATGCAGGCTAATCTCATGGGGCGCAGGTAGCCTAGTGGTTGGAGCGTTGGACTAGTAACCGGAAGGTTGCAAGTTCAAATCCCCGAGCTGACAAGGTGCAAATCTGTCGCTCTGCCCCTGAACAGGCAGTTAACCCACTATTCCTAGGCTGTCATTGAAAATAAGAATTTGTTCTTAACTGACTTTCCTAGTTAAATAAAGTTAATTTTTTTAAATGGCTCAAATTGGGAGAAGATTTACTTCATCACTACTTGTTTTTGTAAGAAGTGTTGACAAGCTGAATGTACCGAGCTGTCTGTTTGGAACCACTAGCACACAGCTCAGACACCCATGCATCTCCTCTACAAGACATGACACCAGAGGTCTCACAGCCCCCCAAGTCCAGAACAGACTATGGGAGGTGCACAGTACTACATAGAGCCATGACTACATGGAACTCTATTCCACAGTACTACATAGAGCCATGACTACATGGAACTCTATTCCACAGTACTACATAGAGCCATGACTACATGGAACTCTATTCCACAGCAACTACGTAGAGCCATGACTACATGGAACTCTATTCCACAGTACTACGTGAGAGCCATGACTACATGAACTCTATTCCACAGTACTACATAGAGCCATGACTACATGGAACTCTATTCCCCATCACCTTATGGAACAACAGGACTGTGAAGACACACACACACACACACACACACACACACACACACACACACACACACACACACACACACACACACACACACACACACACACACACACACACACACACACACACACACACACACACACACACACACACACATTGTAATATTGTTGTATGGTGGTATTAAACATTTTGTATTGTAGATATGTAGTGGTGTAATAATGTTATAGGATGTACTGTTTTATCTTGTGTTTTATATGTAATGTAAGTACCTTAATGTGTTTGGACCCCAGGAAGAGTAGCTGCTGCCTTGGCAACAGCTAATGGGGATCCATAATAAACCCCAGGAAGAGTAGCTGCTGCCTGGCAGGAAACTAATGGGGATCCATAATAAACCCCAGGAAGAGTAGGCTGCCTTGGCAGGAACTAAATGGGGATCCATAATAAACCCCAGGAAGAGTAGCTGCTGCCTTGGCAGAACTAATGGGGATCCATAATAAACCCCAGGAAGAGAAGCCGCCTTGGCAGGAACTAATGGGGTTTAATATCCTGACCAGTGAGATATACATGGGAGGAGGTTTAATATCCTGACCTAGTGAGATATACATGGAGGTTTAATATCCTGACCTAGTGAGATATACATGGAGGAGGTTTAATACCCTGACCTAGTGAGATATACATGGAGGAGGCTAATATCCTGACCTAGTGAGATATACATGGAGGAGGTTTAATATCCTGACCTATGAGATATACATGGAGGTTTAATATCCTGACCTAGTGAGATATACATGGAGGTTTAATATCCTGACCTAGTGAGATATACATGGAGGAGGTTTAATATCCTGACCTAGTGAGATATACATGGAGGTTTAATACCCTGACCTCGTGAGATATACATGGAGGTTTCATATCCTGACCTAGTGAGATATACATGGAGGAGGTTTAATATCCTGACCTAGTGAGATATACATGGAGGAGGTTTAATACCCTGACCTAGTGAGATATACATGGAGGAGGTTTAATATCCTGACCTAGTGAGATATACATGGAGGTTTAATATCCTGACCTAGTGAGATATACATGGAGGAGGTTTAATATCCTGACCTAGTGAGATATACATGGAGGCTTTAATATCCTGACCTAGTGAGATATACATGGAGGAGGTTTAATACCCTGACCTAGTGAGATATACATGGAGGAGGTTTAATATCCTGACCTAGTGAGATATACATGGAGGAGGTTTAATATCCTGACCTAGTGAGATATACATGGAGGAGGTTTAATACCCTGACCTCGTGAGATATACATGGAGGTTTCATATCCTGACCTAGTGAGATATACATGGAGGAGGTATAATATCCTGACCTAGTGAGATATACATGGAGGAGGTTTAATATCCTGACATAGTGAGATATACATGGAGGAGGTTTAATATCCTGACCTAGTGAGATATACATGGAGGAGGTTTAATACCCTGACCTAGTGAGATATACATGGAAAGAGGTTTAATACCCTGACCTAGTGAGATATACATGGAGGAGGTTTAATATCCTGACCTAGTGAGATATACATGGAGGAGGTTTAATATCCTGACCTAGTGAGATATACATGGAGGTTTAATATCCTGACCTAGTGAGATATACATGGAGGAGGTTTAATATCCTGACCTAGTGAGATATACATGGAGGAGGTTTAATACCCCGACCTAGTGAGATATACATGGAGGAGGTTTAATACTCCTGACCTAGTGAGATATACATGGAGGAGGTTTAATACCCTGACCTCGTGAGATATACATGGAGGAGGTTTAATATCCTGACCTAGTGAGATATACATGGAGGTTTAATATCCTGACCCTAGTGAGATATACATGGAGGTTTAATATCCTGACCTAGTGAGATATACATGGAGACATGGAGGAGGTTTAATATCCTGACCTAGTGAGATATACATGGAGGAGGTTTAATATCCTGACCTAGTGAGATATACATGGAGTGAGGTTTAATATCCTGACCTAGTGAGATATACATGAAGGAGGTTTAATATCCTGACCTAGTGAGATATACATGGAGGAGGTTTAATATCCTGACCTAGTGAGATATACATGGAGGTTTAATACCCTGACCTAGTGAGATATACATGGAGGTTTAATTCTGACCTATTGGATGATAAAATAAGTTAACTCGGACAGAATAATTTATAACGGACTTTTCCCGACATAACAGGTACAGCAGATCCCCTTATTGACAGGGAAAAACTTTTAAATGTGCCTTTAGAGGCCCTGCATACGAGTACTCATCTATAAAACAAAATACATTTAGATCAAGAGTCCACATTAACAAAGGAAATATAAGGTCTAATAGTACCGATAGACAGCAATAAAAACTGTACCATAGAGGCTCAGAATCAGTTAAGAGAAAAACAAAAAGAAATGGAGGAATTTATTCAAGAAAGATCCAGTATAATATATTATGAAAAATAAAGTAAACTGGATGGAATATGGGGAGAAAATACACTAAATTATTATTTAATCTTCAACATAGAAATGCTACCAAAAATAGATTTACTGAAACTTGTTACAAAATGATGAAGTCACCCATGATTCACCAAACGATATTTTGACAGAGGAAGTAAAGTACTATAAGCATGTGCTTTTGTTTGTCTCCTCCATCTCCTCTTACCGAAGCTAATTGTATGGGGGGAAAATAATATTATAATAATGTTAAATTAACAGCCGAAAGACTCGTGAAGTTACAGAGGAGGAACTTCTTGATGCAACTAAAGCCTTTAAGTCCAGGAAAACTCCAGGGCTGGATGGGCCTACCAGTGGAAGGATACCAAACTCCAGGGCTGGATGGCCTACCAGTGGAAGGATACCAAACTCCAGGGCTGGGTGGCCTACCAGTGGAAGGATACCAAACTCCAGGGCTGGATGGCCTACCAGTGGAAGGATACCAAACTCCAGGGCTGGATGACATACCAGTGGAAGGATACCAAACTCCAGGGCTGGATGGCATACCAGTGGAAGGATACCAAACTCTAGGGCTGGATGGCCTACCAGTGGAATGATACCAAACTCCAGGGCTGGATGGCCTACCAGTGGAAGGATACCAAACCCAGGGCTGGATGACATACCAGTGGAAGGATACCAAACTCCAGGGCTGGATGGCCCACCAGTGGAAGGATACCAAACTCTAGGGCTGGATGGCCTACCAGTGGAAGGATACCAAACTCTAGGGCTGGATGGTATACCAGTGGAAGGATACCAAACCTTATTATTAGCACGTTTTAACCACTCCTATAAAAACGATAGATTATCAGATACTCAACCAGGTCTGATTTCATTATTACTGAAACAGGATCCAAGTGGTGTATATATAAAGATCCAGCCCATTTTTTTAAAGCCCCTTTATAGTGTTGTGATGAGAAATTTCTAGCAAAATGTACAGCGCATTGAATTAAAAAAGGTATTGGTCGGATATTATTCATTCTAAATAAGACAGGTTTTTTCATGGACGATACATTGGCCATAATTTAAGACAAGTACTGGAAACAATAGAACACTATGAAACATCTGGGAAACCAGGCCTGCTATTCATAGCCGACTTTGAAAAGGCTTTTGATGACCTACGACTGGAATTGATATATAAATGGCTGTAATATTTACATTTTGGAGAATCTATTAAAACAATGGGTTAAAGTTATGTATAGTAAACCCCAGGTGTAAAATAGTCAATAATGGCTACTACATCTCAGAATGTATTTAAACTGTCAAGAGGAGTAAGACAAGGTTGTCCGCTATCGGCATATCTATTTATTATTTCCATTGAAATGCTGTTAAAATCTGATCCAACAATAATAAAGAGATTAGAAATCCAGGGTTTAAAAAGAAAAAAAGTGTTGTTGACGATTCATGTTCTTTTAAATCCCCAATTAGAATCCCTCCACAGCCTCAGAGGATCTAGATACCCCTTCTAACATATCAAATTATGATGTGTACTTTACCTGTTCAAACCTCTCTGGATTACAACCAAATGATGTGTACTTTACCTGTTCAAACCTCTCTGGATTACAACCAAATGATGTGTACTTTACCTGTTCAAACCTCTCTGGATTACAACCAAATGATGTGTACTTTACCTGTTCAAACCTCTCTGGATTACAACCAAATGATGTGTACTTTACCTGTTCAAAACCTCTGGATTACAACCAAATGATGTGTACTTTACCTGTTCAAACCTCTCTGGATTACAACCAAATGATGTGTACTTTACCTGTTCAAACCTCTCTGGATTACAACAAAATGATGTGTACTTTACCTGTTCAAACCTCTCTGGATTACAACCAAATGATGTGTACTTTACCTGTTCAAACCTCTCTGGATTACAACCAAATGATGTGTACTTTACCTGTTCAAACCTCTCTGGATTACAACCAAATGATGTGTACTTTACTGTATTGGATAATGCAACACCAAAAACATGTATTTTTATTTTTTAAATACTACTTTTATATTACTGTGTAGTTTAGCAAATGAAATGATCTGACGGGGATGTGGATATACTCATTTATACATATCCCGAAATAAATTCTCACTACAGTACATTTTCATAGAAAATTTGACAACAACAAAAAATAGATAAAGATCTTGCTACCATAGAAAGGAAAATATGTCTATTTGTGGAAAAATTACCCTGATTAACTACAGTCATATCCCAGTTTAACTATTTCCTGATGGTCTTGCTTACACCCAGTGACACGTTTTGAAATGATACAGTGAATTCAGGAGAGTACTCAGACTAACTCTGGAGCAGTACAAGTGACCATCAGGTTCTCAGTCACCTCCCTGACCAAGGTCCTTCTCCCCGATTGCTCAGTTTGGCCGGGGCGACCAGCTCTGGAGACTCACGGTGGTTCCAAACTTCTTCCATAAGAATGATGGAGGCCACTGTGTTCTTGGGGACATTCAAGTGAAGGGTCTGAATAGCTTCCGAATGCACTGTACACTGTGTGTATGTACAGCACCTGTCAAAAGTTGACACACCTACTCATTCAAGGGTTTTTCTTTATTATTAATTTGCACTAGTTTCTGCAATGGAGAATAATAGTGAAGACGTTAAAACTATGAAATAACACAATCTTGTATTAACAAACTAAAAACAAGTGTTAAATCAAAAAATATATTTTATATTATTTGAGATTCTTCAAAGTAGCCATCCTTTGCCTTGATGACAACTTGGCACACATCTACTTCCCTAACTACCTCATAAGTTTAAAGGATGTAGACAGAAGAGCCAGTAGAACTTGTACTCTCACGACCTTCCCGACCCGACCTTCCCGACCCAGAGGCACGTGCAAAGGTTCCACAGTCCCTCGCGACGGGAAGTTCAATGCCAGACATCAATTAGTCTCAAACCTAATGAGAGACGCTCGTTCTCGAGGACCTATATATATAGTATTCTGCAACAAACAGAATTCTAGAAAAGTATTGCGAAATACAAATATTAAAACATCTGTTGGTTGTGAAAATAAATCTAGACATCTTTCAATAGTTGGCCAAGAGTGTGAGAATACAGATTCAACATGGACTTATTTATTAAAGCTTGGTTTTTCATTATACAAATGTCATCGTGAATCTGCATGCAGCGGCTTGTTGTGAGGCACGTTACTGAGGAAAAATGAGCACGATCATTAAAAAAAAAAAATTATCTGACAGATTTGCATAACTTAATCATTTCAATATTGCAGTAAAATCCAACTATAAAATTAAACCCATAAATTTTAAAGCCATTTTTTGTTTTGTTTTCCAAGTAAACATGTGCATCATAAAATACACAAGTAAAAAGTACAACACAGAAGGAGAGACATTAAGAACAAGTTGCAAATAAGAGTTAGTTAAGTTTCAGGAACAGATTCATTTTGCATTGTGTATTTGCTGTTATAACGAAATAATATCTAAGGTGAGGGGTACAAAGTCAAACACAGAGGCATGTAAAATCAGTATTATCGCACAGTAAAACATGACCTACAGGCTGGACATGGGGCAGACAGGGGTCCTTAAGACGACTCGTTTCAGGCCCAGTAAAACGCTGAGTCCTGGACTAGCTGAGGACTATCTCATTAAAAATGTTGAAAGCATTCGCAGAACCAGGTTACTGGGAATGCCTATTTGGGGACTCCTCTGGTAGTTGAAACGTTCAAGACGGCCACTGCCGGTCTTCAATTTGACCTTTGACAATATAAAAAAAAGGGGGGGGGGTGCTCCGTGATTGGGGTTTTAAAATCCGTCAACTGGAAGTACATTCCCTTCGCATCAGGAAAGCACCATGGCTTTATGGGTAAAAAGAGAAATGTGCAAACGTTGCTCCTACACACCTGTAGGAGGTGAAAACATCAAAGATAACATTCACACATCAATTAGACAATACTAACATCTGAATTCATTGTCAGTCCTCTTGTTTCTCTGAAAACATGAAGAAAAAATGAAACAAAACACAGGAGGAGCAAAGAAACAGGCACCCAAAGAAACAGGCACCGAAAGAAACAGGCACCCAAAGAAACAGGCACCCAACAGGCTTACAGGCACACCAAGAAACAGGCACCCAAAGAAACAGGCACCCAAAGAAACAGGCACCCAACAGGCTTACAGGCACCCAAAGAAACAGGCACCCAAAGAAACAGGCACCCAAAGAAACAGGCACCCAACAGGCTTACAGGCACACCAAGAAACAGGCACACAAAGGAACAGGCACACAAAGAAACAGGCACACAAAAAAACAGGCACCCAAAGAAACAGGCACCCAAAGAAACAGGCACCCAAAGAAACAGGCACCCAAAGAAACAGGCACCCAAAGAAACAGGCACCCAAAGAAACAGGCACCCAAAGAAACAGGCACCCAAAGAAACAGGCACCCAAAGAAACAGGCACCCAAAGAAACAGGCACCCAAAGAAACAGGCACCCAAAGAAACAGGCACACCAAGAAACAGGCACACAAAGAAACAGGCACACAAAAAAACAGGCACACAAAGAAACAGGCACCAAAAGAAACAGGCACCCAAAGAAACAGGCACCCAAAGAAACAGGCACCCAAAGAAACAGGCACCCAAAGAAACAGGCACCCAAAGAAACAGGCACCCAAAGAAACAGGCACCCAAAGAAACAGGCACCCAAAGAAACAGGCACCCAAAGAAACAGGCACACAAAGAAACAGGCACACAAAGAAACAGGCACACAAAGAAACAGGCACACAAAGAAACAGGCACACAAAGAAAGGACAACTCGTCATTTTGGGCATTTCCCACACAGTGTCACACATCTGTGATAATAAACTAATATTTTCTGTTGACCGCGGTCGGGTAGCTTAACCATCACCATTTTGATTTAAGTGGATTGTTAACAAGAGATAATAACCCAGATCTAATTTCACCACGGCTCGTCTACATTTGGCAAAATGAAAAGTAAAAAAAATAAAATAAAGAAAATACTAATTGGTCACAGTTTCTCTGCTGAATGACTTTGGGCAGGCAAACCCTGTCTCTTTGTACAGTATACAGTTGAAAGGTAAACGGATGAGTAAAAATCATTTTGGGAGAAAAAAACCCCCGTCAGATGTGTAACAAAAAAAAAGCAAAAAATAATTTAAAAACGATGGATGACTTTTTAAAACCACTGGCTAGTTGCTGCTCTTCCTTCTCCGTCATGTCATACAAGTATGTCGTTTTGCTTTCTTCAGTTGTTGGTCTCACGCTGTAATCTGAGGCATACCGTGTACACAATCCACTTCCTGAACTCCTTAACTCTTGACCTCAACTGGCGGTTTCCAAACAGGAAGCGGCACTTGCACCAAAAAAGGAAAAATGTATCGTCACGCACGAAGAAACGGATCCAAAAAGGGTGAATAGTCAACATATCTATTCAAACACCCCTCCCCCAAAAATGAAGGGGAGGGAGGGGCAGAGTGGCAGCTTCAAGTGTGATCACAGCACTGCCTGCTTTCCACGGGAATGTTCTACAGGGGGGGGGGGGTGATCGGAAAGGAGGGGTGAGGTTGGGGGCAGGCCAGGGGAGTGTGGAGGTGTTAGGAGAGGGGAAAGAAAGGAGAGGAGGGGTGAGATTGGGGGCGGGCCAGGGAGTGTGGAGGTGTTAGGAGAGGGGAAAGAAAGGCGAGGAGGGGTGAGATTGGGGAGGGGTGTTAGGAGAGGGAAAGAAAGGAGGAGGAGGGGCTCACCACACCTCCCTTCTCCCTCTCTGTGAGCTCTACTCCCACTCTGTGGTACCGGGAGGTTTGGAGGTCAGGTCGAACATCACCGGGGGAGATGCCAGGGATCTTCTTGATCTCATTCACCATCTTCAGCACCACCTGGGAGACATGACAGATAATACAGGAGAAGAAGAGACAAGGGTTCAAAACCAGAGACTGGTTTAAACATCTGCACTGAGAGCAATAGAACTATGTCTGTCTGTCTGATCCCCATCTGGTGGGGAGCCTCATTACCTCCCTCAGGGATGTGTTTTCCTGGCGTGGCTGGTATCCCGGTCATGAAGTCGCTGGTGATGAAAGTTCTGACGACCACAGAGCGCCGACAGGACGGCTGCCTCTGTGAGGAATCACGATCGAAGTGCAGCGGTGTCAGGATGACCGGCATCTGACTGATCTTCCCAGAGTAACCTGGGAGAAAGAGGGCACAGAGGGGTCAGGATGACAGGCATCTGACTGATCTTCCCAGAGTAACCTGGGAGAAAGAGGGCACAGAGGGTCAGGCATCTGACTGATCTTCCCAGAGTAACCTGGGAGAAAGAGGGCACAGAGGGGTCAGGCATCTGACTGATCTTCCCAGAGTAACCTGGGAGAAAGAGGGCACAGAGGGGTCAGGCATCTGACTGATCTTCCCAGAGTAACCTGGGAGAAAGAGGGCACAGAGGGGTCAGGATGACAGGCATCTGACTGATCTTCCCAGAGTAACCTGGGAGAAAGAGGGCACAGAGGGGTCAGGCATCTGACTGATCTTCCCAGAGTAACCTGGGAGAAAGAGGGCACAGAGGGGTCAGGATGACAGGCATCTGACTGATCTTCCCAGAGTAACCTGGGAGAAAGAGGGCACAGAGGGGTCAGGCATCTGACTGATCTTCCCAGAGTAACCTGGGAGAAAGAGGGCACAGAGGGGTCAGGATGACAGGCATCTGACTGATCTTCCCAGAGTAACCTGGGAGAAAGAGGGCACAGAGGGGTCAGGCATCTGACTGATCTTCCCAGAGTAACCTGGGAGAAAGAGGGCACAGAGGGGTCAGGCATATGACTGATCTTCCCAGAGTAACCTGGGAGAAAGAGGGCACAGAGGGGTCAGGCATCTGACTGATCTTCCCAGAGTAACCTGGGAGAAAGAGGGCACAGAGGTCAGGCATCTGACTGATCTTCCCAGAGTAACCTGGGAGAAAGAGGGCACAGAGGGTCAGGCATCTGACTGATCTTCCCAGAGTTCCCAGAGTAACCTGGGAGAAAGAGGGCACAGAGGGGTCAGGCATCTGACTGATCTTCCCAGAGTAACCTGGGAGAAAGAGGGCACAGAGGGGGATGACAGGCATCTGACTGATCTTCCCAGAGTAACCTGGGAGAAAGAGGGCAGAGGGGTCAGGATGACCGGCATCTGACTGATCTTCCCAGAGTAACCTGGGAGAAAGAGGGCACAGAGGGGTCAGGATGACAGGCATCTGACTGATCTTCCCAGAGTAACCTGGGAGAAAGAGGGCACAGAGGGGTCAGGATGACAGGCATCTGACTGATCTTCCCAGAGTAACCTGGGAGAAAGAGGGCACAGAGGGGTCAGGATGACAGGCATCTGACTGATCTTCCCAGAGTAACCTGAGAGAAAGAGGGGGCAGAAATACTGCCTGTTCAGGGGCAGAACAACAGCTCGGGGGTTTGAACTTGCAACCTTCCGCTTACTAGTCCAACACTCTAACCACTAGGCTACCCTGCCGCCCCATATCATTCAATATATGTAACAATGTAACATGGATATTTTAAATTCAGAAAAAGCATGTGTTAAAAATATGCCTCTCATTTTGTTAGTATTCAAATTCTTGTGTGAGATGCTAACGCCCGCTTGGATATTGGAATAACCGCTAGAGATCTATACATTCTATTTCTATACTATATTCCCCACTCTACACTGAATCCAAGGAATTTCTACCTGGCATTCTGATCTCCTCCCCCCCCCCCCTCCTGAAGCAGGAAACCACTTACCAGACTCTCTGAGGATGGAGTGGGCCACGAAGTCCGCCTGTCTGAGTGTGCTGAGAACGCCCGTGGTCAGGAAGGTGGGGGTGACGTCTGTAGGGGGCTCCTTCACGTGGGACCCAAATACATACACAACTCTGGAGGGAGGAGGGAGAGAGGAAGGACGGTCCATGTGGCATCCTGCTAGCAGTAACTGGTTCTACTTCTTCTACTGTGTACTGTGTGTGTTACCTGTTGATGGTGTGGCACATGCGAGGGATGAGTCTGGCCAGGAACATGAGGGATTCCCAGTGTGGAGCCTCTTTACTGGTGACCCCACACACATAGCTATAGGACCGACAGTCACCCTACACACAGACAGAGAGAGAACAGGTTAGGAGCCTCTTTACTATTGACCCCACACACATAGCTATAGGACCGACAGTCACCCTACACACAGACAGAGAGAGAACAGGTTAGAGCCTCTTTACTGGTGACCCCACACACATAGCTATAGGACCGACAGTCACCCTACACACAGACAGAGAACAGGTTAGGAGCCTCTTTACTGGTGACCCCCACACACATAGCTATAGGACCGACCAGTCACCCTACACACAGACAGAGAGAGAACAGGTTAGGAGCCTCTTTACTGGTGACCCCACCACATAGCTATAGGACCGACAGTCACCCTACACACAGACAGAGAGAACAGGTTAGGAGCCTCCTTTACTGGTGACCCACACACATAGCTATAGGACCGACAGTCACCCTACACACAGACAGAGAGAGAACAGGTTAGGAGCCTCTTTACTGGTGACCCCACACACATAGCTATAGGAGCGACAGTTACCCTACACACAGACAGAGAGAGAACAGGTTAGGAGCCTCTTTACTATTGACCCCACACACATAGCTATAGGAGCGACAGTTACCCCCCACACACGGCTATAGTACCAACAGTCACCCTACACACACAGCTTATAGTACCAACAGTCACCCCACACACACAGCTATTGGACCGACAGTCACCCTACACACATCAAATCACATGTTATTTGTCACATACACATGGTTAGCAGATGTTAATGCGAGTGTAGCGAAATGCTTGTGCTTCTAGTTCCGACAATGCAGTGATAACCAACGAGTAATCTAACCTAACAATTCCACAACAACTACCTTATACACACAAGTGTAAAGGGATAAAGAATATGTACATGAAGATATGAATGAGTGATGGTACAGAACAGCAAGATGCAGTAGATGGTACCGAGTACAGTATATACATATGAGATGAGTAATGTAGGGTATGTAAACAAGATGCAGTAGATGGTATAGAGTACAGTATCTACATATGAGATGAGTAATGTAGGGTATGTAAACAAGATGCAGTAGATGGTATAGAGTACAGTATATACATATGAGATGAGTAATGTAGGGTATGTAAACAAGATGCAGTAGATGATATAGAGTACAGTATATACATATGCATATGAGATGAGTAATGTAGGGTATGTAAACAAGATGCAGTAGATGGTAATAGAGTACAGTATATACATATGCATATGAGATGAGTAATGTAGGGTATGTAAACAAGATGCAGTAGATGGTAATAGAGTACAGTATATACATATGCATATGAGATGAGTAATGTAGGGTATGTAAACAAGATGCAGTAGATGGTAATAGAGTACAGTATATACATATGCATATGAGATGAGTAATGTAGGGTATGTAAACAAGATGCAGTAGATGGTAATAGAGTACAGTATATACATATGCATATGAGATTAGTAATGTAGGGTATGTAAACAAGATGCAGTAGATGATATAGAGTACAGTATATACATATGAAATGAGTAATGTAGGGTATGTAAACATAAAAGTGGCATTGTTTAAAGTGGCTAGTGATACATTATTTACATCAATGTTTCCATTATTAAAGTGGCTAGTGATACATTATTTACATCAATGTTTCCATTATTAAAGTGGCTGGAGTTGAGTCAGTGTGTTGGCAGCAGTCAGGTGGTGGCTGTTTAACAGTCTGATGGCCTTGAGATAGAAGCTGCTTTTCAGTCTCATGGTCCCAGGTAGTTTGCCCCCGGTGATGCGTTGTGCAGACCTCACCACCCTCTGGAGAGCTTTACAGTTGTGGGCGGAGCAGTTGCCGTACCAGGCGGTGATACAGCCCGACAGGATGCTCTCGATTGTGCATCTGTAGAAGTTTGTGAGTGCTTTTGGTGACAAGCTGAATTTCTTCAGCCTCCTGAGGTTGAAGAGGCGCTGCTGCGCCTTCTTCACGATGCGGTCTGTGTGAGTGGACCAATTCAGTTTGTCTGTGATGTGTATGCCGAGGAACTTAAAACTTACTACCCTCTCCACTACTGTTCCATCGTTGTGGATAGGGGGGTGTTCCCTCTGCTGTTTCCTGAAGTCCCACGCGTGGCTATAGGACCGGGTCACTATAGTACCGACAGTCCCCCCCACGCGCGGCTATAGTACCGACAGTCCCCCCCACGCGCGGCTATAGTACCGACAGTCCCCACGCGCGGCTATAGTACCGACAGTCCCCCCCACGCGCGCGGCTATAGTACCGACAGTCCCCCCACGCGGCTATAGTACCGACAATCCCCCACGCGCGGCTATAGTACCGACAGTCCCCCACGCGCGGCTATAGTACCGACAGTCCCCCCCCCCCCCACGCGCGGCTATAGTACCGACAGTCCCCCCCACGCGCGGCTATAGTACGACAGTCCCCCCACGCTGCGGCTATAGTACCGACAGTCCCCCACGCGCGACCATAGTACCGACAGTCCCCCACGCGCGGCCATAGTACCGACAGTCCCCCACGCGCGCGGCTATAGTACCGACAGTCCCCCCACGCGCGGCTATAGTACCGACAGTCCCCACGCGCGGCTAGTACCGACAGTCCCCCCACGCGGCTATAGTACCGACAGTCCCCCACGCGCGGCTATAGTACCGACAGTCCCCCACGCGCGGCTATAGTACCGACAGTCCCCCCACGCGCGGCTATAGTACCGACAGTCCCCCCCACGCGGCTATAGTACCGACAGTCCCCACGCGCGGCTATAGTACCGGCAGTCCCCCCACGCGGCTATAGTGCCGACAGTCCCCCCCACGCGCGGCTATAGCACCGACAGTCCCCCACGCGCGGCTATAGTACCGACAGTCCCCCACGCGCGGCTATAGTACCGACAGTCCCCCACGCGCGGCTATGGTACCGACAGTCCCCCCACGCGGCTATAGTACCGATAGTCCCCCCCACGCGGCTATAGTACCGGCAGTCCCCCCACGCGCGGCTATAGTACCGACAGTCCCCCACGCGCGGCTATAGGCACCGGACAGTCCCCCACGCGCGGCCATAGTACCGACAGTCCCCCACGCGCGGCTATAGTACCGACAGTCCCCCACGCGCGGCTATAGTACCGACAGTCCCCCACGCGCGGCTATAGTACCGACAGTCCCCCACGCGCGGCCATAGTACCGACAGTCCCCCCACGCGCGGCTATAGTACCGACAGTCCCCCACGCGTGACTATAGTACCGACAGTCCCCCCCACGCGCGGCTATAGTACCTACAGTCCCCCACGCGCGGCTATAGTACCGACAGTCCCCCACGCGCGGCTATAGTACCGACAGTCCCCCCACGCGCGGCGTGCGACAGTCCCCCACGCGCGGCTATACCGACAGTCCCCCACGCGCGCGGCTATAGTACCGAGCAGTCCCCCACGCGCGGCTATAGTACCGACAGTCCCCCCACGCGCGGCTATAGTACCGACAGTCCCCCACGCGCGGCTATAGTACCGACAGTCCCCCCCACGCGGCTATAGCACCGACAGTCCCCCACGCGCGGCTAGTACCGACAGTCCCCCACGCGCGGCTATAGTACCGACAGTCCCCCACGCGCGGCTATAGTATCCCAGTCCCCCCACGCGCGGCTATAGTACCGACAGTCCCCCACGCGCGGCTATAGTACCGACAGTCCCCCCACGCGCGGCTATAGTACCGACAGTCCCCCACGCGCGGATAGTACCGACAGTCCCCCACGCGCGGCTATAGTACCGACAGTCCCCCCACGCGCGGCTATAGTACCGACAGTCCCCCCACGCGCGGCTATAGTACCGACAGTCCCCCCACGCGGCTATAGTACCGACAGTCCCCCCCACGCGCGGCTATAGTGCCGACAGTCCCCCCACGCGCGGCTATAGTACCGACAGTCCCCCACGCGCGGCTATAGTACCGACAGTCACCCCCACGCGCGGCTATAGTACCGACAGTCACCCCCACGCGCGGCTATAGTACCGACAGTCACCCCCACACACTAGAGCTTCAGCTAGGACCAGTTCTGTATGCTACAGAGGTCCTCTATTGACAACACTTACTACCCTCTCCACTACTGTTCCATCGATGTGGATAGGGGGGTGTTCCCTCTGCTGTTTCCTAAAGTCCACGATCACCTCCCCAGTTCTGTATGCTACAGAGGTCCTCTATTGACCAACACTTCATTACTGGGATGATTCATCAGAAGTGCTCTATTGAATCCTTCACACTTCGACACGGAAACAGACTCTGGGGGAATCGGAGGCCTGTTATTTCCCTCTTCTCTCAGCCTCTCAACTCCAGAGAATAATATGCCCTTCTGTTTATACTGCTGTGTCTCTCCTGCCCACCGTTACCAACACACACAGTCACACACAGTCACACACAGTCACACACAGTCACACACAGTCACACACAGTCACACACAGTCACACACAGTCACACACACTCAGTCTTTCTGGGTAAATTTAGTCCTCTGTGGCTTTTAGCAGGAAGTGAGGGGGAGACACACGCACTACTGAATGGGCGGAGCCAGCTGTGTCATCATTCCATTATCCATGCACTTGTCAAACAAAACATTGTGTAGCCACGACAACCCCGCGTGGATCCCACAACCTGGGGCTGAAGGAAATTAGTAAAAGTAAAAATGTCCAGAATTCCATTTGACACCGCTGAGAGGCCAAACAGACATTGCCCCTAACCACAGATCTAGGATCAGATTAACCTGCCCCAACCCTAAACAGGATTTTAAAAATGTTCTCTGACACAGTATCAGTGAGTAGGGGAGAGTTTCATATCCTCGGCCCTGACAGTAGCAGTGTCCTTGTGTTATAGTGAGAGGGAGATGGCTGCTCAGTGAAGGAATAACAGGGAGTGTCAAAACTAGTCTCGACATGGCTGCTCAGTGAAGGAATAACAGGGAGTGTCAAAACTCGTCTCGACATGGCTGCTCAGTGAAGGAATAACAGGGAGTGTCAAAACTCGTCTCGACATGGCTGCTCAGTGAAGGAATAACCGTCCTAGCGTCAGAAGCCAAACCACAGGCTAACATTTGGCCTAGCTACACCGCACTGTCAGAGAGGAGCACACAAAGAAGAATGAGACTGGAGGTTTGTACTGTTCTACCATGTAGACACTAGGGATTTCTCCTTTAAACAGCTCGTCTGAATTCACGAAAGAAAAACAGATGGAAGAACAGAGACATGTGTCATAACGGGGTGCTGTTGACCACAGAGCCTGGGTAACTTTTTCAAATTTATTTTACCTTTATTTAACCAGGCAAGTCAGTTAGAACACATTCTTATTTTCAATGACTGCCTGGCAACAGCGGTTAACTGCCTGTTCAGGGGCAGAACGACAGATTTGTACCTTGTCAGCTCGGGGGTTTGAACCTCGCAACCTTCCAGTTACTAGTCCAACACTCTAACCACTAGGCTACGCTGCCGCACCAATGTAACAGGGCAAACAGCAACATATAGCCCACATAACTGGTGCTGTTGACCACAGATCCTGGGTGGAGTAATTGAGCAGACCGACACATAAAGCCCATTGGGACAAAGAGGGTGCTGTTGACCACTTGCGTGACAACAAACTTCCGCAGCTCTTTGTTCCCGACACTGGCGGTATTACAGCATATTGGATGACTGTCATTCATATTCCCTTCACCCAGTTCAGCGTAACATCGATACGTTTAGGCTACTACATGATACTCAAAATGTTCCCTATAGCCATCATGGAGGTTGCTACAACCTAGCCTATGAATGAAAGATGACAACGTAAGTGCACAGGTAGAGAGCTGATCTAGAGTGTAATCATTAGTCCAACAGATGCAAGCGAGAGTTTCTATTGGACAACTTCGAGTATGTCTATCCCCGTTCTGTTCCGTTTGCTTCCATTTTAAAATGTCCCCGCAACAGAATCGGCAGAATGAATACACCCTGATCACACGCAAACACAGTTCACTTCCATAGCAGCCACATACAAACAACATGATCATTTTGCTCATTGTAGAATTCCTTCTCGCGTCTACGTGCTCTCCTCCTCTCACCTTTTCCCTTTGCTTGTGGACTTCAGTGAACAACACATCAGCTGTCTGTGACCAGGAGAAGAAAGAAAACCTTGCCAAGCCTTCATATCATAACCGCTACACACAGCCTACATCGTTGTCACCATACTAGCTAATGTCATAGCTAGTCAACATAGCTACTAGAACTAATGCGTTGGTAAATCATGACAATCATGCAGTACAGTGTACAGTCAGCAAGCATTTTAGCAGTTCCAGTTGGCTCAGTGGCAATACATTAATAAAACCAAAAGTTTACCTCGACTTTGAACAGTTCCAGTGTTAAACAGCCTTAGCCAGCTAGCTAACATAACATCCTCTCTGTTGGATAGCTTTAGCCAGCTAGCTAACATAGCATCCCTCTCTGTTGGATAGCTTTAGCCAGCTAGCTAACATAGCATCCTCTCTGTTGGATAGCTTTAGCCAGCTAGCTAACATAACATCCCTCTCTGTTGGATAGCTTTAGCCAGCTAGCTAACATAACATCCCCTCTGTTGGATAGCCTTAGCCAGCTAGCTAACATAGCATCCTCTCTGTTGGATAGCTTTAGCCAGCTAGCTAACATAACATCCTCTCTGTTGGATAGCTTTAGCCAGCTAGCTAACATAACATCCTCTCTGTTGGATAGCTTTAGCCAGCTAGCTAACATAACATCCCCTCTGTTGGATAGCCTTAGCCAGCTAGCTAACATAACATCCCTCTCTGTTGGATAGCTTTAGCCAGCTAGCTAACATAACATCCCTCTCTGTTGGATAGCTTTAGCCAGCTAGCTAACATAGCATCCCTCTCTGTTGGATAGCTTTAGCCAGCTAGCTAACATAACATCCTCTCTGTTGGATAGCTTTAGCCAGCTAGCTAACATAACATCCTCTCTGTTGGATAGTTTTTAGCCAGCTAGCTAACATAGCATCCCTCTCTGTTGGATAGCTTTAGCCAGCTAGCTAACATAGCATCCCTCTCTGTTGGATAGCTTTAGCCAGCTAGCTAACATAACATCCCTCTCTGTTGGATAGCTTTAGCCAGCTAGCTAACATAACATCCCTCTCTGTTGGATAGCCTTAGCCAGCTAGCAAACATAACATCCCTCTCTGTTTGAGCCAGGGTTTTGAGTAGGCTAAACTTGCTAAGTGAAAGAGGATGGGGAAAATAAAACGAAATATAGCTAAAGCTATAGTGCTAGCTAGCTCACACTTCATTTTTTAAAAGAAATTAATTTTTTCAAAACTGTTCAACTATTTTCTCTCTCTTTGAGTCTACTCACCACATTTTGGGTGGTGGGGTTTTAGGAGGGTTTCTGAAAGACACTCATGAGGGGTTCCCCTGAATGTTGAGTAACAACAAATAGAACTTAGACAAACAAAAAAAAAAAACCCTAACCAAGCGTAATAAAGACAGGAAGCAAACCAAAAACGTGGAGCAAAATGAAAATCAGATCAAGGATTATTTGTCTAGAAATCATAATAGGGAGAGCCAACTAAAAAGGTGTTAATAACCCTCTATCAAGACAACTGGAACACTGGGCCAGACACTCTTAAATAGCAACTGGGCCAGACACTCTTAAATAGCAACTGGGCCAGACACTCTTAAATAGCAACTGGGCCAGACACTCTTAAATAGCAACTGGGCCAGACACTCTTAAATAGCAACTGGGCCAGACACTCTTAAATAGCAACTGGGCCAGACACTCTTAAATAGCAACTGGGCCAGCACAGGTTCCAACACCTTCCCACTAATGAGATGGCGAGCAGCACAGGTTTCAACACCTTCCCACTAACGAGATGGCGAGCAGCACAGGTTCCAATACCTTCCCACTAATGAGATGGCCAGGCAGCACAGGTTCCAACACCTTCCCACTAATGAGATGGCAAGCAGCACAGGTTCCAACACCTTCCCACTAATGAGATGGCAAGCAGCACAGGTTCCAATACCTTCCCACTAATGAGATGGCGAGCAGCACAGGTTCCAACACCTTCCCACTAATGAGATGGCGAGCAGCACAGGTTCCAATACCTTCCCACTAACGAGATGGCAAGCAGCACAGGTTCCAATACCTTCCACTAATGAGATGGCGAGCAGCACAGGTGTAACACATACTGACTAATGAGGTGACACCAATCAGTGCGCCGTACACGCTAACAAGCTTTAAGTGCTAAAGTCCAACCTCAAAACGTAAATGGAAAAACCAAAAGCTTATAACTTAAAATATATTTATACTGAACAAAAAAATGTATAAAAACGCAACAATTTCAAAAACTTTACTGAGGTACAGTTGATAGAAGGAAATCAGTCAACTGAAATAAATGTACCCCGTGTGAAATGGCTAGCTAGTTAGCGATGCCTACAAGTAGCGTTTCAAAAATCGGGTGACGTCACCCGCTCTGGGACCATGAGAAGCTGTTTCGCTTGCTCTGCAAGCGCAGCGGCTTTCGTGGAGCGATAGGTAACAAAGGCTTCGTGGGCGGCAGTTGTTGATGTGTTCAGAGGGTCCCTGGTTCGAGCCCAGGTTAGGGCGAGAAGACTGACAGAAGCAACAATTACACACACAACCAAAATTAAAGTAATGTGAATTTTATTTTTTATTTAACTCGGCAAGACAGTTAAAAACAAATTCTTATTTACAATGACGGCCTACTCTGGATGACGCTGGGTCAATTGTGCGCCGCCCTATGGGACTCCCAATCACGGCCGGATGTGATACAGCCTGGATTCTAACCAGGTATTATAGTGACGTCTCTTGCACTGAGATGCAGTGCCTTAGACCGCTGCGCCACTCAGGACGACTTTATAGTGATAAGCTACAAAAGGCAGTCACTAGCCAACCATCACTGGGGTTTTTATGAAATAATAAATTCATTATCATACTATTAACAAAATATGTAATATACAGAACCAAATATATTTGATTTAAGTAATGTGAATAAGTGATGGTTAGTGGCAGTAATGGGCACTACCATCAATTGTTTTTTATTAGGCGTTCTTAGCATTCCACCCACAATTCCTTTAACCCATTGTTTAAAAAAAAAATCTAAACCGAAATTAAAAACAGTGTTTTTTTTTTTTTACAAACCTGAACCAACCTCAAATCACTCAGCACTAAGAATCAGATAAAGCCATCTATCCCTGCTCTACTATAGACGAGCAGTCAGACCATTAAGAGGGGCCTCAGTCAGGTGACCACGGACAAGTTCTGGCCTGGTTTAGATCTTATCTGTCGGAAAGATATCAGTTTGTCTCTGTGAATGGTTTGTCCTCTTGACAAATCAACTGTAAATTTCGGTGTTCCTCAAGGTTCCGTTTTAGGACTACTATTGTTTTCACTATATATTTTACTTATTGGGGATGTCATTCAAAAACATAATGTTAACTTTCACTGCTATGCGGATGACACACAGCTGTACATTTCAATGAAACATGGTGAAGCCCCAAAATTGCCCTTGCTAGAAGCATGTGTTTCAGACATAAGGAAGTGGATGGCTGCAAACTTCCTACTTTTAAATTCGGACAAAACAGAGATGCTTGTTCTAGGTCCCAAGAAACAAAGAGATCTTCTGTTGAATCTGACAATTAATCTTAATGGTTGTACAGTCGTCTCAGATAAAACTGTGAAGGACCTCTGCGTTACTCTGGATCCTGATCTCGCTTTTGAAGAACATATCAAGACCATTTCAAGGACAGCTTTTTTCCATCTACGTAACATTGCAAAAATCAGAAACTTTCTGTCCAAAGATGATGCAGAAAAATTAATCCATGCTTTTTCACTTCTAGGTTAGACTACTGCAATGCTCTACTCTTCCGGCTACCCAGATAAAGCACTAAATAAACTTCAGTTAGTGCTAAATATGGCTGCTAGAATCCTGATATTACTCCAGTGCTAGCCTCCCTACACTGGCTTCCTGTCAAAGCAAGGGCTGATTTCAAAGGTTTTACTGCTAACCTACAAAGCATTACATGGGCTTGCTCCTACCTACCTATCTGATTTGGTCCTGCCGTACATACATACACGTACGCTACGGTCACAAGACGCAGGCCTCCTAATTGTCCCTAGAATTTTTAAGCAAGCAGCTGGAGGCAGGGCTTTCTCCTATAGAGCTCCATTTTTATGGAACGGTCTGCCTACCCATGTCAGAGACACAAACTCGGTCTCAACCTTTAAGTTTTTACTGAAGACTCATCTCTTCAGTGGGTCATATGATTGAGTGTAGTCTGGCCCAGGGAGTGGGAAGGTGAACGGAAAGGCTCTGGAGTGACGAACTGCCCTTGCTGTCTCTGCCTGGCCGGTTCCCCCTTTCCACTGGGATTCTGCCTCTAACCCTATTACAGGGGCATTGAGCCGCCTGGCTTACTGGGGATCTCTCATGCCGTCCCTGGAAGGGGTGCGTCACCCGGTGGGTTGATTCACTGATGGGTCATCCTGTTCTAGTTACCCCCCCTTGGGTTGGGCCATGGCGGAGATCTTTGTGGGCTATACTCAGCCTTGTCTCAGGATGGTAGGTTGGTGGTTGAAGATATCCCTCTAGTGGTATGGGGGCTGTGCTTTGCAAAGTGGGGGTTATCCTTCCTGTTTGGCCTGTCCGGTGTCCCCGGGATGGGGCCACAGTGTCTCCTGATCCCCTCCTGTCTCAGCCTCCAGTATTTATGCTGCAGTAGTTTGTGTCGGGGGGCTAGGGTCAGTTTGTTATATCTAGAGTACTCTCTCCTATTCGGTGTCCTGTGTGAATCTAAGTGTGCGTTCTCTCTATTCTCTCCTTCTCTTTCTTTCTCTCAGAGGACCTGAGCCCTAGGACCGTGCCCCAGGACTACCTGACATGATGACTCCTTGCTGTCCCCAGTCCACCTGGCCGTGCTGCTGCTCCAGTTTCTACTGTTCTGCCTTTATAATTATTCGACCATGCTGGTCATTTATGAACATTTGAACATCTTGGCCATGTTCTGTTATAATCTCCACCGGTACAGCCTGAAGAGGACTGGCCACCCCACATAGCCTGGTTCCTCTCTAAGGGTTCTTCCTAGGTTTTGGCTTTTCTAGGAGTTTTTCCAGCCACCGTGTTTCTACACCTGCATTGTTCACTGCTTGAGGTTTTAGGCTGGGTTTCTCTACAGCACTTTGAGATATCAGCTGATGTACGAAGGGCTATATAAATACATTTGATTTGACCAGTGGTCCTCCACCACTCACTTGATAGAGCATGGCTCTTGCAACGGACAGGATAGTGGGATCAATTTTCCGGATACCACCCGCATTTACAGAGGTCAGAGGTCACATTCAGACAGACAGAGCAGCCTCGTGGCCGAGCAGTGCTGAGTGTGAGAGAACACTGTATAAAGTGCGTTACCTGGACTCCCACGGTCTTGATTGGCAGCAGGAAGGCATTGAGTGAATGAAGACTGGTGATCTGCAGGAGTTTTCTCCTCCTCCTCGTCTGATATACACGACTTCACTCTCTGCAACAACGTGTGGGGCTGGAGGCACAGGGTAAGTTATGAGTATTATTATTAGCTAGTCTGACATTACTAGAGTAAGTTATCACCATGTTGTTGCATAAAGAAGGTCAGTTGGGGTCAATTCCATCTACAACCCCATTCTAGAATTCAAATCAAATGTATTTGTCACATACACATGGTTAACAGATGTTTATTGGTCACATACACATGGTTAGCAGATGTTATTGGTCACATACACATGGTTAGCAGATGTTATTGGTCATATACACATGGTTAGCAGATGTTATTGGTCATATACACATGGTTAGCAGATGTTAATGGTCATATGCACATGGTTAGCAGATGTTAATGGTCATATGCACATGGTTAGCAGATGTTAATGCGAGTGTAGCGAAATGCTTGTGCTTCTAGTTCCGACAATGCAGTGATAACCAACGAGTAATCTAAATCTAACAATTCTGACAACTACTACCTTATAGACACAAGTGTAAAGGGATAAAGAATATGTACATAAAGATATGAATGCGAGTGATGATACAGAACAGCATTGTATGTCCAACAGTTGGTTCAAATTGAAAAATGGAATTGAGACTAACTCTGTTATTACCATCAAGTTCCTGTCATAGACTAGTGGTGCTCTGCTCTCTGACCTTTTATGGAGAAGTCTGTGATGATCTTGAGGATGTTGTTGGTCTCAGCAAAGTCCTTACAGATGTAGGGTCTGCACAGACTCTGTAGGCCAGGACTCCAGTTATGAGAGGATGAGGTTAACATCACAGATCACTCTGATGGCCAGGCCAGGACCTACAGGAGAGGATGAGGTTAACATCACAGATCACTCTGATGGCCAGGCCAGGACCTACAGGAGAGGATGAGGTTAACATCACAGATCACTCTGATGGCCAGGCCAGGACCACAGGAGGATGAGGTTAACATCACAGATCACTCTGATGGCCAGGCCAGGACCTACAGAGAGGGATGAGGTTAACATCACAGATCACTCTGATGCGGCCAGGACCTACAGGAGAGATGAGGTTAACATCACAGATCACTCTGACCTGGATGAGGTTAACATCACAGATCACTCTGATGGCCAGGCCAGGACCTACAGGAGAGGATGAGGTTAACATCACAGATCACCTGATGGCCAGGCACAGGGAGAAATTCCACAGGAGAGGATAAGAGAGTGATGAGGTTAACATCACAGATCACTCTGATGGCCAGGCCAGGACCTACAGGAGAGGATGAGGGTTAACATCACATACATATTTCTGCTATTCTCCATGTTGGTTCTAATGTTCCAGGACTATATATAACATTCTGTCCTGTGTTGGTTCTAAATGTTCCATTGCCATATAACATTCTGTCCTGTGTTGGTTCTAAATGTTCCATGACTATATATAATATTCTATTCTGTGTTGGTTCTAAATGTTCCATGACAGTTATATAACATTCTATTCTGTCGTTGGTTCTAAATGTTCCATGACCATATAACATTCTGACCCAGTGTTGGTTCTAAATGTTCCATTGACCATATAACATTCTATTCTGTCGTTGGTTCTAAATGTTCCATTGACCAGATATAGATCAGGCCAGTTGTTGGTTCTAAATGTTCCATTGCCAGATGTAACATTCTGTCCAGTTGTTGGTTCTAAATGTTCCATTGCCAGAGACGCGACTCTGTCCTTGTTGGTTCTAAATGTTCCATTGCCAGATAACATTCTTATTCTCTGTGTTGGTTCTAAATGTTGTTGCCATGACGCGACCCAGTCGTTGGTTCTATTGGTTCCATTATTCTGTCGTTGGTTCTAATGGTTCCGTTGCCACAGACGTGACCCATTCTGTGTTGGTTCTAAATGTTTCCGTTGCCATAGACATTCTGTCCAGTTGTTGGTTCTAAATGTTCCATTGCCAGAGACGCGACCCAGTTGTTGGTTCTAAATGTTCCATTGCCAGAGACGCGACCCTGTCGTTGGTTCTAAATGTTCCGTTGCCAGAGAGCGACCCGGTCGTTGGTTCTATTGGTTCCGTTGCCACAGACGCATTGATCGTTGGTTCTAATGGTTCAGTTGCCACAGAGCGTGACCCAGTCGTTGGTTCTATTGGTTCCGTTGCCCAGAGCGGAGGCCCAGTTGTTGGTTCTATTGGTTCTGTTGCCACAGACGCGACCCAGTTGTTGGTTCTATTAGTTCCGTTGCCAGAGACACGAACCAGTCGTTAGTTCTAAAACTGTTCCATTATGACGCGGCCCAGTCGTTGGTTCTAAATGTTCCGTACCAGAGACGCGACCCAGTCGTTGGTTCTGTGTTGGTTCTAAATGTTCCATGACTATATATAACATTCTGTCCTGTGTTGGTTCTAAATGTTCCATGACTATATATAACATTCTGTCCTGTGTTGGTTCTAAATGTTCCATGACTATATATAACATTCTGTCCTGTGTTGGTTCTAAATGTTCCATGACTATATATAACATTCTGTCCTGTGTTGGTTCTAAATGTTCCATGACTATATATAACATTCTATTCTGTGTTGGTTCTAAATGTTCCATGACTATATATAACATTCTGTCCTGTGTTGGTTCTAAATGTTCCATGACTATATATAACATTCTGTCCTGTGTTGGTTCTAAATGTTCCATGACTATATATAACATTCTGTCCTGTGTTGGTTCTAAATGTTCCATGACTATATATAACATTCTGTCCTGTGTTGGTTCTAAATGTTCCATGACTATATATAACATTCTGTCCTGTGTTGGTTCTAAATGTTCCATGACTATATATAACATTCTGTCCTGTGTTGGTTCTAAATGTTCCATGACTATATATAACATTCTGTCCTGTGTTGGTTCTAAATGTTCCATGACTATATATAACA
>NW_025745348.1:0-22500 GCF_021184085.1 Oncorhynchus gorbuscha
AGTCTGTCTTCTGTCTGGACTACCCAGTAGAGGTCAGTATAGTCAAGGATATTAGCCGTCTGACTACCCAGTAGAGGTCTGTATAGTCAAGGATATTAGTCAGTCTGTCTTCTGTCTGACTACCCAGTAGAGGTCAGTATAGTCAAGGATATTAGTCAGTCTAACTACCCAGTAGAGGTCTGTATAGTCAAGGATATTAGTCAGTCTAACTACCCAGTAGAGGTCTGTATAGTCAAGGATATTAGTCAGTCTGACTACCCAGTAGAGGTCAGTATAGTCAAGGATATTAGTCTTCTGTCTGACTACCCAGTAGAGGTCTTATAGTCAAGGATATTAGTCAGTCTGACTACTGACTACAGTAGAGGTCTGTATAGTCAAGGATATTAGTCTAACTCTGTCTTCTGTCTGACTACCTAGTAGAGGTCAGTATAGTCAAGGATATTAGTCAGTCTGACTGACCCAGTAGAGGTCAGTATAGTCAAGGATATTAGTCAGTCTGTCTTATGTCTGACTACCCAGTAGAGGTCTGTATAGTCAAGGATATTAGTCAGTCTGACTACCCAGTAGAGGTCTGTATAGTCAATGATATTAGTCAGTCTGTCTTCTGTCTGACTACCCAGTAGAGGTCAGTATAGTCATGGATATTGTCTTCTGTCTGACTACCCAGTAGAGGTCTGTATAGTCAAGGATATTAGTCAGTCTGACTACCCAGTAGAGGTCTGTATAGTCAAGGATATTAGTCAGTCTAACTACCCAGTAGAGTCTGTATAGTCAAGGATATTAGTCAGTCTGACTACTACCAGTAGAGGTCAGTATAGTCAAGGATATTAGTCAGTCTACTACCCAGTAGAGGTCTGTATAGTCAAGGATATTAGTCAGTCTGTCTTCTGTCTGACTACCCAGTAGAGGTCAGTATAGTCAAGGATATTAGTCAGTCTGTCTTCTGTCTGACTACCCAGTAGAGGTCTGTATCGTCAAGGATATTAGTCAGTCTGACTACCCAGTAGAGGTCAGTATAGTCAAGGATATTAGTCAGTCTGTCTTCTGTCTGACTACCCAGTAGAGGTCTGTATAGTCAAGGATATTAGTCAGTCTGTCTTCTGTCTGACTACCCAGTAGAGGTCAGTATAGTCAAGGATATTAGTCAGTCTGACTACCCAGTAGAGGTCAGTATAGTCAAGGATATTAGTCAGTCTGACTACCCAGTAGAGGTCTGTATAGTCAAGGATATTAGTCAGTCTGACTACCCAGTAGAGGTCTGTATAGTCAAGGATATTAGTCAGTCTGACTACCCAGTAGAGGTCAGTATAGTCAAGGATATTAGTCAGTCTGTCTTCTGTCTGACTACCCAGTAGAGGTCTGTATAGTCAAGGATATTAGTCAGTCTGTCTTCTGTCTGACTACCCAGTAGAGGTCTGTATAGTCAGTATTAGTCAGGATATTAGAGGTCAGTATAGTCAAGGATATTAGTCAGTCTGACTACCCAGTAGAGGTCAGTATAGTCAAGGATATTAGTCAGTCTGACTACCCAGTAGAGGTCAGTATAGTCAAGGATATTAGTCAGTCTGACTACCCAGTAGAGGTCAGTATAGTCAAGGATATTAGTCAGTCTGACTACCCAGTAGAGGTCAGTATAGTCAAGGATATTAGTCAGTCTGACTACCCAGTAGAGGTCAGTATAGTCAAGGATATTAGTCAGTCTGACTACCCAGTAGAGGTCAGTATAGTCAAGGATATTAGTCAGTCTGTCTTCTGTCTGACTACCCAGTAGAGGTCAGTATAGTCAAGGATATTAGTCAGTCAGTCTGACTACCCAGTAGAGGTCAGTATAGTCAAGGATATTAGTCAGTCTGTCTTCTGTCTGACTACCCAGTAGAGGTCAGTATAGTCAAGGATATTAGTCAGTCTGTCTGATATTAGTCAGTAGAGGTCTGTATAGTCAAGGATATTAGTCAGTCTGACTACCCAGTAGAGGTCAGTATAGTCAAGGATATTAGTCAGTCTAACTACCCAGTAGAGGTCTGTATAGTCAAGGATATTAGTCAGTCTAACTACCCAGTAGAGGTCAGTATAGTCAAGGATATTAGTCAGTCTGACTACCCAGTAGAGGTCAGTATAGTCAAGGATATTAGTCAGTCTGACTACCCAGTAGAGGTCAGTATAGTCAAGGATATTAGTCAGTCTGTCTTCTGTCTGACTACCCAGTAGAGGTCTGTATAGTCAAGGATATTAGTCAGTCTGTCTTCTGTCTGACTGACTACCAGTAGAGGTCAGTATAGTCAAGGATATTAGTCAGTCTGACTACCCAGTAGAGGTCTATAGTCAAGTCAGTGACTACCCAGTAGAGGTCAGTATAGTCAAGGATATTAGTCAGTCTGACTACCTAGTAGAGGTCTGTATAGTCAAGGATATTAGTCAGTCTGACTACCCAGTAGAGGTCTGTATAGTCAAGGATATTAGTCAGTCTGACTACCCAGTAGAGGTCAGTATAGTCAAGGATATTAGTCAGTCTGACTACCTAGTAGAGGTCTGTATAGTCAAGGATATTAGTCAGTCTGACTACCCAGTAGAGGTCTGTATAGTCAAGGATATTAGTCAGTCTGACTACCCAGTAGAGGTCAGTATAGTCAAGGATATTAGTCAGTCTGTCTTCTGTCAAGGACTACCTGTAGAGGTCAGTATAGTCAAGATATTAGTCAGTCTGTCTTCAGTATAGTCTACAATCATATTAATTCCAGTCTGACTACCCAGTAGAGGTCAGTATAGTCAAGGATATTAGTCAGTCTGACTACCCAGTAGAGGTCATAGTATAGTCAAGGATATTAGTCAAGTCTGTCTTCTGTCTGACTACCCAGTAGAGGTCAGTATAGTCAAGGATATTAGTCAGTCTGACTACCCAGTAGAGGTCAGTATAGTCAAGGATATTAGTCAGTCTGACTACCCAGTAGAGGTCAGTATAGTCAAGGATATTAGTCAGTCTGACTACCCAGTAGAGGTCAGTATAGTCAAGGATATTAGTCAGTCTGTCTAGAGATCAGTGTCTGACTACCCAGTAGAGGTCAGTATAGTCAAGGATATTAGTCAGTCTGACTACCCAGTAGAGGTCAGTATAGTCAAGGATATTAGTCAGTCTGTCTTCTGTCTGACTACCCAGTAGAGGTCAGTATAGTCAAGGATATTAGTCAGTCTGACTACCCAGTAGAGGTCAGTGTCAAGATATTAGTGAGTTGACTCTGACTACCCAGTAGAGGTCAGTATAGTCAAGGATATTAGTCAGTCTGTCTTCTGTCTGACTACCCAGTAGAGGTCTGTATAGTCAAGGATATTAGTCAGTCTGTCTTCTGTCTGACTACCCAGTAGAGGTCAGTATAGTCAAGGATATTAGTCAGTCTGACTACCCAGTAGAGGTCAGTATAGTCAAGGATATTAGTCAGTCTGTCTTCTGTCTGACTACCCAGTAGAGGTCAGTATAGTCAAGGATATTAGTCAGTCTGACTACCCAGTAGAGGTCAGTATAGTCAAGGATATTAGTCAGTCTGACTACCCAGTAGAGGTCAGTATAGTCAAGGATATTAGTCAGTCTGACTACCCAGTAGAGGTCAGTATAGTCAAGGATATTAGTCAGTCTGACTACCCAGTAGAGGTCAGTATAGTCAAGGATATTAGTCAGTCTGACTACCCAGTAGAGGTCAGTATAGTCAAGGATATTAGTCAGTCTGTCCCAGTAGAGGTCAGTATAGTCAAGGATCTGACTACCCAGTAGAGGTCAGTATAGTCAAGTATCAGTCAGAGGATATTAGTCTGACTACCCAGTAGAGGTCTGTATAGTCAAGGATATTAGTCAGTCTGACTACCCAGTAGAGGTCAGTATAGTCAGTAGAGGTCAGTATAGTCAAGGATATTAGTCAGTCTGTCTTCTGTCTGACTACCCAGTAGAGGTCAGTATAGTCAAGGATATTAGTCAGTCTGACTACCCAGTAGAGGTCAGTATAGTCAAGGATATTAGTCAGTCTGACTACCCAGTAGAGGTCAGTATAGTCAAGGATATTAGTCAGTCTGTCTTCTGTCTGACTACCCAGTAGAGGTCAGTATAGTCAAGGATATTAGTCAGTCTGTCTGACTACCCAGTAGAGGTCAGTATAGTCAAGGATATTAGTCAGTCTGACTACCCAGTAGAGGTCTGTATAGTCAAGGATATTAGTCAGTCTGACTACCCAGTAGAGGTCAGTATAGTCAAGGATATTAGTCAGTCTGACTACCCAGTAGAGGTCAGTATAGTCAAGGATATTAGTCAGTCTGTCTTCTGTCTGACTACCCAGTAGAGGTCAGTATAGTCAAGGATATTAGTCAGTCTGTCTTCTGTCTGACTACCCAGTAGAGGTCAGTATAGTCAAGGATATTAGTCAGTCTGTCTTCTGTCTGACTACCCAGTAGAGGTCAGTATAGTCAAGGATATTAGTCAGTCTAACTACCCAGTAGAGGTCAGTATAGTCAAGGATATTAGTCAGTCTAACTACCCAGTAGAGGTCTGTATAGTCAAGGATATTAGTCAGTCTGACTACCCAGTAGAGGTCAGTATAGTCAAGGATATTAGTCAGTCTGACTACCCAGTAGAGGTCAGTATAGTCAAGGATATTAGTCAGTCTGACTACCCAGTAGAGGTCTGTATAGTCAAGGATATTAGTCAGTCTGTCTACTGTCTGACTACCCAGTAGAGGTCAGTATAGTCAAGGATATTAGTTAGTCTGTCTTCTGTCTGACTACCCAGTAGAGGTCAGTATAGTCAAGGATATTAGTCAGTCTGTCTACTGTCTGACTACCCAGTAGAGGTCAGTATAGTCAAGGATATTAGTCAGTCTGACTACCCAGTAGAGGTCAGTATAGTCAAGGATATTAGTCAGTCTGACTACCCAGTAGAGGTCAGTATAGTCAAGGATATTAGTCAGTCTGACTACCCAGTAGAGGTCAGTATAGTCAAGGATATTAGTCAGTCTGACTACCCAGTAGAGGTCAGTATAGTCAAGGATATTAGTCAGTCTGACTACCCAGTAGAGGTCAGTATAGTCAAGGATATTAGTCAGTCTGACTACCCAGTAGAGGTCAGTATAGTCAAGGATATTAGTCAGTCTGTCTTCTGTCTGACTACCCAGTAGAGGTCAGTATAGTCAAGGATATTAGTCAGTCTGTCTTCTGTCTGACTACCCAGTAGAGGTCAGTATAGTCAAGGATATTAGTCAGTCTGTCTTCTGTCTGACTACCCAGTAGAGGTCTGTATAGTCAAGGATATTAGTCAGTCTGACTACCCAGTAGAGGTCAGTATAGTCAAGGATATTAGTCAGTCTGTCTTCTGTCTGACTACCCAGTAGAGGTCAGTATAGTCAAGGATATTAGTCAGTCTGACTACCCAGTAGAGGTCAGTATAGTCAAGGATATTAGTCAGTCTGACTACCCAGTAGAGGTCTGTATAGTCAAGGATATTAGTCAGTCTGACTACCCAGTAGAGGTCAGTATAGTCAAGGATATTAGTCAGTCTGACTACCCAGTAGAGGTCAGTATAGTCAAGGATATTAGTCAGTCTGTCTTCTGTCTGACTACCCAGTAGAGGTCAGTATAGTCAAGGATATTAGTCAGTCTGTCTTCTGTCTGACTACCCAGTAGAGGTCAGTATAGTCAAGGATATTAGTCAGTCTGACTACCCAGTAGAGGTCAGTATAGTCAAGGATATTAGTCAGTCTGTCTTCTGACTACCCAGTAGAGAGTCAGTATAGTCAAGGATATTAGTCAGTCTGACTACCCAGTAGAGGTCAGTATAGTCAAGGATATTAGTCAGTCTGACTACCCAGTAGAGGTCAGTATAGTCAAGGATATTAGTCAGTCTGACTACCCAGTAGAGGTCAGTATAGTCAAGGATATTAGTCAGTCTGTCTTCTGTCTGACTACCCAGTAGAGGTCAGTATAGTCAAGGATATTAGTCAGTCTGACTACCCAGTAGAGGTCAGTATAGTCAAGGATATTAGTCAGTCTGTCTTCTGTCTGACTACCCAGTAGAGGTCAGTATAGTCAAGGATATTAGTCAGTCTGACTACCCAGTAGAGGTCAGTATAGTCAAGGATATTAGTCTGTCTTCTGACTACCCAGTAGAGGTCAGTATAGTCAAGGATATTAGTCAGTCTGACTACCCAGTAGAGGTCAGTATAGTCAAGGATATTAGTCAGTCTGACTACCCAGTAGAGGTCAGTATAGTCAAGGATATTAGTCAGTCTGTCTTCTGTCTGACTACCCAGTAGAGGTCAGTATAGTCAAGGATATTAGTCAGTCTGTCTTATAGTCTGACTGACTACCCAGTAGAGGTCAGTATAGTCAAGGATATTAGTCAGTCTGACTACCCAGTAGAGGTCAGTATAGTCAAGGATATTAGTCAGTCTGACTACCCAGTAGAGGTCAGTATAGTCAAGGATATTAGTCAGTCTGACTACCCAGTAGAGGTCTGTATAGTCAAGGATATTAGTCAGTCTGACTACCCAGTAGAGGTCAGTATAGTCAAGGATATTAGTCAGTCTGACTACCCAGTAGAGGTCAGTATAGTCAAGGATATTAGTCAGTCTGACTACCCAGTAGAGGTCTGTATAGTCAAGGATATTAGTCAGTCTGTCTTCTGTCTGACTACCCAGTAGAGGTCAGTATAGTCAAGGATATTAGTCAGTCTGACTACCCAGTAGAGGTCAGTATAGTCAAGGATATTAGTCAGTCTGACTACTGTCTGAATAAGTAGAGAGTCTGTATAGTCAAGGATATTAGTCAGTCTGACTACCCAGTAGAGGTCAGTATAGTCAAGGATATTAGTCAGTCTGACTACCCAGTAGAGGTCTGTATAGTCAAGGATATTAGTCAGTCTGACTACCCAGTAGAGGTCAGTATAGTCAAGGATATTAGTCAGTCTGACTGTCCTGACTACCCAGTAGAGGTCAGTATAGTCAAGGATATTAGTCAGTCTGTCTTCTGTCTGACTACCCAGTAGAGGTCTGTATAGTCAAGGATATTAGTCAGTCTGACTACCCAGTAGAGGTCTGTATAGTCAAGGATATTAGTCAGTCTGACTACCCAGTAGAGGTCAGTATAGTCAAGGATATTAGTCAGTCTGACTCTTCTGTCTGACTACCCAGTAGAGGTCAGTATAGTCAAGGATATTAGTCAGTCTGTCCTAGTAGAGGTCTGTATAGTCAAGGTCTGACTACCCAGTAGAGGTCTGTATAGTCAAGGATATTAGTCAGTCTGACTACCCAGTAGAGGTCTGTATAGTCAAGGATATTAGTCAGTCTGACTACCCAGTAGAGGTCAGTATAGTCAAGGATATTAGTCAGTCTGACTACCCAGTAGAGGTCAGTATAGTCAAGGATATTAGTCAGTCTGACTACCCAGTAGAGGTCAGTATAGTCAAGGATATTAGTCAGTCTGACTACCCAGTAGAGGTCAGTATAGTCAAGGATATTAGTCAGTCTGACTACCCAGTAGAGGTCAGTATAGTCAAGGATATTAGTCAGTCTGACTACCCAGTAGAGGTCAGTATAGTCAAGGATATTAGTCAGTCTGACTACCTAGTAGAGGTCAGTATAGTCAAGGATATTAGTCAGTCTGACTACCCAGTAGAGGTCAGTATAGTCAAGGATATTAGTCAGTCTGACTACCCAGTAGAGGTCAGTATAGTCAAGGATATTAGTCAGTCTGACTACCCAGTAGAGGTCAGTATAGTCAAGGATATTAGTCAGTCTGACTACCCAGTAGAGGTCAGTATAGTCAAGGATATTAGTCAGTCTGACTACCCAGTAGAGGTCAGTATAGTCAAGGATATTAGTCAGTCTGACTACCCAGTAGAGGTCTGTATAGTCAAGGATATTAGTCAGTCTGACTACCCAGTAGAGGTCAGTATAGTCAAGGATATTAGTCAGTCTGACTACCCAGTAGAGGTCAGTATAGTCAAGGATATTAGTCAGTCTGACTACCCAGTAGAGGTCAGTATAGTCAAGGATATTAGTCAGTCTGTCTTCTGTCTGACTACCCAGTAGAGGTCAGTATAGTCAAGGATATTAGTCAGTCTGTCTTCTGTCTGACTACCCAGTAGAGGTCAGTATAGTCAAGGATATTAGTCAGTCTGTCTTCTGTCTGACTACCCAGTAGAGGTCAGTATAGTCAAGGATATTAGTCAGTCTGACTACCCAGTAGAGGTCAGTATAGTCAAGGATATTAGTCAGTCTGTCTTCTGTCTGACTACCCAGTAGAGGTCAGTATAGTCAAGGATATTAGTCAGTCTGACTACCCAGTAGAGGTCAGTATAGTCAAGGATATTAGTCAGTCTGACTACCCAGTAGAGGTCAGTATAGTCAAGGATATTAGTCAGTCTGACTACCCAGTAGAGGTCAGTATAGTCAAGGATATTAGTCAGTCTGACTACCCAGTAGAGGTCAGTATAGTCAAGGATATTAGTCAGTCTGACTACCCAGTAGAGGTCTGTATAGTCAAGGATATTAGTCAGTCTGACTACCCAGTAGAGGTCAGTATAGTCAAGGATATTAGTCAGTCTGACTACCCAGTAGAGGTCAGTATAGTCAAGGATATTAGTCAGTCTGACTACCCAGTAGAGGTCAGTATAGTCAAGGATATTAGTCAGTCTGACTACCCAGTAGAGGTCAGTATAGTCAAGGATATTAGTCAGTCTGTCTTCTGTCTGACTACCCAGTAGAGGTCAGTATAGTCAAGGATATTAGTCAGTCTGTCTTCTGTCTGACTACCCAGTAGAGGTCAGTATAGTCAAGGATATTAGTCAGTCTGTCTTCTGTCTGACTACCCAGTAGAGGTCTGTATAGTCAAGGATATTAGTCAGTCTGACTACCCAGTAGAGGTCAGTATAGTCAAGGATATTAGTCAGTCTGACTACCCAGTAGAGGTCAGTATAGTCAAGGATATTAGTCAGTCTGTCTTCTGTCTGACTACCCAGTAGAGGTCAGTATAGTCAAGGATATTAGTCAGTCTGACTACCCAGTAGAGGTCAGTATAGTCAAGGATATTAGTCAGTCTGACTACCCAGTAGAGGTCAGTATAGTCAAGGATATTAGTCAGTCTGACTACCCAGTAGAGGTCAGTATAGTCAAGGATATTAGTCAGTCTGACTACCCAGTAGAGGTCAGTATAGTCATAGTCAGTCTGATATTAGAGGTCAGTATAGTCAAGGATATTAGTCAGTCTGACTACCCAGTAGAGGTCAGTATAGTCAAGGATATTAGTCAGTCTGACTTCTGTCTGACTACCCAGTAGAGGTCAGTATAGTCAAGGATATTAGTCAGTCTGAGGTCTATAGTCAAGGATATTAGTCAGTCTGACTACCCAGTAGAGGTCAGTATAGTCAAGGATATTAGTCAGTCTGACTACCCAGTAGAGGTCAGTATAGTCAAGGATATTAGTCAGTCTGACTACCCAGTAGAGGTCAGTATAGTCAAGGATATTAGTCAGTCTGTCTTCTGTCTGACTACCCAGTAGAGGTCAGTATAGTCAAGGATATTAGTGAGTCTGTCTAACTACCCAGTAGAGGTCAGTATAGTCAAGGATATTAGTCAGTCTGACTACCCAGTAGAGGTCAGTATAGTCAAGGATATTAGTGAGTCTGTCTACTGTCTGACTACCCAGTAGAGGTCAGTATAGTCAAGGATATTAGTGAGTCTGTCTTCTGTCTGACTACCCAGTAGAGGTCTGTATAGTCAGGGATATTAGTCAGTCTGTCTTCTGTCTGACTACCCAGTAGAGGTCTGTATAGTCAAGGATATTAGTCAGTCTGACTACCCAGTAGAGGTCAGTATAGTCAAGGATATTAGTGAGTCTGTCTACTGATTATTTTTCATATTGTCCCAAAACCAGGGCCCATATTCTCAAATAGTCTCAGAGTAGGAGTGCTGATATAGGATCATAATGAATCCGAGGGGGTCCTGATCCTAAATTAACGCTCCTACTCTAAGACACTTGATTAATACTGGCTCCTGAACTCTGTGTAGTGAGGGAAAATAGACTTGTACCTGCAACCTAAAGAAAGGCATTTTGTACATGTTAACTGACCACTTGCACATTTCTCTGTAAGCCTAATGTAGACAATCCATCCTTCAATAAAACCAGTTTCAGGTCTTTATACCTACTCAGCATGACTTAATAATGTGTTACATCACTCTGTATGTTACATTGGCTTATCCAAACCTGCCTCCACAGATACAGAGACAAAAACATGATTATTTCGGTGGGATGAGTGACAATGCACAGGAAGTGTATAGTTTACAGGCCGTCATGTTCAACATATCCTCTATACGGTATATTCTCTATGCCCCCTATAGGTTTACATTAGGTGAATCAATACATCATGTCTAATGATATTACATTATTCTGAATCTGTACATTACACTGAGAATGCCATGAATAAAGCATTACAAATACATCATATCTAAGCACACATCTGGGATATCAGATTGGGGATTGAGTATTATATTATACAGCCAAATACACCCATATCACAAAGCTAAAGTCTTGGAATTCAGCTATCTGCTTGCCCATCCCCTAGACGAGTGTTTGGGAACATTAACAAAAGAACTAAAGTCTTGGATCAGTTCTTCTTCCTTCTTCTTCCAACGACTTGATATTGAACATGACTCAGTCCGCATTCCTAAATAACACCCTGTTGCCTACACTTCACAGACATGCTTATCCAGAGCGACTTACAGGCACAATTAGGGTTAAGTGCCTTGCTCAAGGGAACATCGACACATTTTTTCACCTAGTCGACTCAGGGATTCAAACCAGCGACCTTTCAGTTACCGGCCCAACACTCGTAACTGCTAGGCTGCCTACCACCCAGGGCCCTGTACAAGATAGTGTTATAGAGGGAATAGGCAGGGTGCTGCTAGGCTGCCTGCCACCCAGGGCCCTGTACAAGATAGTGTTATAGAGGGAATAGGCAGGGTGCTGCTAGGCTGCCTGCCACCCAGGGCCCTGTACAAGATAGTGTTGTAGAGGGAATAGGCAGGGTGCTGCTAGGCTGCCTGCCACCCAGGGCCCTGTACAAGATAGTGTTGTAGAGGGAATAGGCAGGGTGCTGCTAGGCTGCCTGCCACCCAGGGCCCTGTACAAGATAGTGTTATAGAGGGAATAGGCAGGGTGCCATTTGGGACATCCTCTGGCACCTCCAAGGGGCCTTTACATGTCTTGAAGGGCCCTTGAAAAGGCCCCTTGATTCCCTTCCCTGTACTGTATAGGGGGAAAGTCCCACTTTTACTTGTTGTTCCCTCTCACTTCAGCGATGTCCACCCTCTCGTGTTTGTTTTGTCATTGTTATTAGGGGGGGGGAGCTTCCTGTGATTAACAATATTACATTGACCTGGACTCCTGCCGGACCAGCCCAAGCTATTTCATATTGAATGCATTTTCCTGTGTTTGGGAATGTTTTAGTCTCCTTCTGAGGCTGTGATACTCGTTAGGAACAATGAAACATTATGAACAATATGTAGGAAGATGTGTGGCATTATTTGAGAGTAGACTCATAGCCACAAGTGATTCTGACTACTAGCTCCTCTCCTATGGGGACATCAATCAAAATGGCAGCTGTGGTTCTAAGTGCCAACATGGTCTTGTATCACTTCCTAAAAGATAAACTGAGTCTGAGTCCCAAATGAAATGGCACCCTATTCCCTATGGAGTCAAAGGTAGTGCAATATGTAGGCAATAGGATGCCATTTGGGATGCACACTGAGTCTATGACTCCCTTGTGGAACTTGTGACGTCATTGTTGATCAATTGTCCCGCTATGTAGGACTCCAAGATTCCAATTTAGTCGTGCAGGTATTTTGTCTCTCCCTGTATTGTTCACTCTAAAGGACCCTGATTGTTTTCGGGACAATAATTTGTCTTTATTACACAAAAAAGAAACCTTCCTGTTTGCCCAGGATTTCCTCCTGTTTTCTGCATGGCTGCAGTGAAAACACTTCCACACACAATCAAATAATCCACTGATGTATTAGCTCTGTGTTTGAATTCAGATGTGCTTCGGTGATTAAATGTGTATTTACGGACAACATCATCATCGACAATAACAGAACTGAGTCTTTTGAAGGTGACTGTTCACCCTAAATCTTGTTGACAATATTCTCTCGACTACTGTTGTTGTATCACTATTCATTCTGATTCTGATTTAACGTTGGGTGTTTGTCTCCCCCTTCTGGCAGCTTTTTATAAACAGTTTTCTTCCTTTTGTGACCTCAGTGAACATGATTTCACACGTGGAGTTCCACAAGGTTTGAGTTTTGGTCTGGCACTGTTCAGTTTATATATGTTACTCATAGGCAGTGTCATCAGAAAGCCCAGCATTGATTTTCACTGCTACACAGACTTTACACAACTTTACATTTCTGTGTCACCAGAGGGTTTCAGCTCCACAGATAAATGATTAGACTGTATTAGTGAGTTAAATACTTGGATGGCTCACAACTTCCTCCAGCTAAATCAAGACAAGACCGAGGAACTTATTATTGGAGCCAAAGCACAGAGAGAGAATCTGTCCTGCCCATTTTAATTCATTTTAATATAAAGATAAAACTCCAGGTAAAAAACCTCGGTGTCATTTCTGATTCTGAACTCAATTTTTGAATTAGGAATGTGACCAAAACTGACGTTTCTAACTCAGGCTGATACAGAGAGACACATCCTGGCTTTTATTACAAACAGGCTTGACTACTGTAATGCTCTCCTGTCTAGTCTACCCAAGAAAGCCATTGGTCAACTGCAAAACATACAGCATGCTGCAGCACGGGTACTGACCAAGACCAGACGGAGAGAACACATCACACCGGTCTCTGCACTGGCATCCTGTGAGTTTTAGAATACGTTTTAAGATTCTTCTATTATTTTATTTCATCTTAAAATCAATCCACGATTGTGCTCCCCAATACAGATCAGAAATGCTTTTAAGTTACAGTATGACCCAATGGGTCCCTCAGGTCCCCTGGGACTGGCCTTTTAACTATCCCAAATCCTAGGACCAAGAGGCATCGAGAGGCAGCCTTTAGTTATTATGCCCCCAGCCTCTGGAATAGCCTGCCAGAGAACTGAGGGGGGCCCAAACATTGGACATATTTAAAAGAGATCTTAAAACACACCTTTTTAGCTTTGCTATTTCTTAGGGTGCTTTTTAGTCTTTCAGTTTATACTGTCATTATTTTGTTCTTTTATCCTCTGGTGTTTGTAGCGTAGTAAATTATTATTATTATATATTTATTTTTTGTGAAGCGCATTGCGTTGCATCCATGTCTGGAATGTGCTGTGTAAATAAAGCTTGATTTGATTTGATGCCTTTACCTTTCATGCGACCTCCGTAAACAGGACGTTTGTTTCTCTAATGGCAGAAGGTCATGTTTGATTCTGCATACAGTTGCCTTTTCTCAATTGGATTCGTTCAACTCCGGTGTCCAATCTCCTCCTTCCTCTCTTGCCTCCTTGTGAAAAAGGTCAAAGGTAATCGAGGAGAGGCGGCGAGGAGAGGGAACATGGAATGCTCTTGTATGAAATGAGACTCACACGTCATCAGGCAAATGACGTTTACAGGAGTGGAATCCCCAAATAAATGTGTAAAGTGATAAAACAAATGTAGTTAGTTTGTGAAAGACATGATCTAAATAAAAGTAGCATATCGTCTTTTAATGTTTGAATGTTTCCTCCTTCCAGAAAACAACTGCTTCAAAGGGAGTAAGACAGACAGGGAGACAGGACGGACAGCTGATCATCCTCGCAGTGGCAGACCACGTGGAACAACACCTGCACAGGATCGGTACATCCGAACATCACACCTGCGGGACAGGTACAGGATGGCAACAACAACTGCCCGAGTTACACCAGGAACACACAATCCCTCCATCAGTGCTCAGACTGTCTGCAATAGGCTGAGAGAGGACTGAGGGTTTGTAGGCCTGTTGTAAGGCAGGTCCTCACCAGACATCACCGGCAACAGTGTCACCAAAGGGCACAAACACACCGTCGCTGGACCAGACAGGACTGGCAAAAAGTGCTCTTCAATGATGAGTTGCAGTTATGTCTCACCAGGGGTGGTGGTCGGATTCACGTTTATCGTCGAGGGAATGAGCGTTACACCGAGGCCTGTACTCTGGAGCAGGATCGATTTGAAGGTGGAGGGTCCGTCATGGTCTGGGGCGGTGTGTCACAGCATCATCGGACTGAGCTTGTTGTCATTAAAGGCAGACATCCTCCTCCCTCATGTGTTACCCTTCCTGCAGGCTCATCCTGACATGACCCTCCAGCATGACAATGCCACCAGCCATACTGCTCGTTCTGTGCGTGATTTCCTGCAAGACAGGAATGTCAGTGTTCTGCCATGGCCAGCGAAGAGCCCGGATCTCAATCTCATTGAGCACGTCTGGGACCTGTTGGATCTGAAGGCTAGGGCCATTCCCCCCCTAGAAATGTCCAGGAACTTGCAGGTGCCTTGGTGGAAGAGTAGGGTAACATCTCACAGCAAGAACTGGCAAATCTGGTGCAGTCCACGAGGAGGAGGTGTACTGCAGTACTTAATGCAGCTGGTGGCCACGCCAGATACTGACTGTTACTTTTGATTTTGACCCCCCCTTTGTTCAGGGACACATTATTCAATTTCTGTTAGTCACATGTCTGTGGAACTTGTTCAGTTTATGTCTCAGTTGTTGAATCTTGTTATGTTCATACAAATATGTGCACATGTTACGTTTGCTGAAAATAAACACAGTGAGAGGACGTTTATTTTTTTGCTGAGTTTATTTGAAAGTAGCACACTTGAACACAGAACTCTGACTGCATCGTAGCCCTAAAGGCAGTGGCACGGTAAGTCAATGTGTTGATGTGAAGTAATAACTAAATCATCAAGCACCGGCCTCTCTGACACTTTAACAGCTTGGTAATGTGTTACAGCCATGCGAGCTGAGCTGTTAATGTCTACAGGGAGGTGATGATGTTCTCGACTCAGAAACACCATGCAGGAGGTCTGGTCTACACAGCACCACACACTCTAAGCTGAAGGAGTAGCTCTGTGTTTAGTGTTGTACTTTGACCAAGTGACCTGGACACCTTAACGTGTTACCAGGTGCATTTTGTATTGTCAGTAATGTGTGGTACTTTTAAAAGTGACCTCATGCGGTACAGGAAGTAATCCACTTGTTTCACCATGAAAAAAAATGTGTGCAGCAACAAGTGCATTCAATGCAAGAGTCTTACGCCTTTTGACAGCATTCTTGGTTTATAACACGTTCCACTCACTACTTACCTGATGTTGTGGATGGTTAATGAGTACACCTCACATGACTACTGTCCTGTGTCTGACATGATGCAGTAGAATCAGTAACATGTGGTGCACCAGGCAGCCACCAGACCAAGCCTGTCAGATTTACAACCAGACAAAGTGAACAGCTCCCTGGCCTGCTGGGTTCAGGGGAAGCATTGGCCCTGGGACTGTAAATTCTATACTTGTAGTTATAGTAGTGTGTGTGTGTGTGTGTGTACTGTGTGTGTGTATAGCCTAGTGTATGTGTGTGTATACTGTGTGTGTGTGTGTGTGCCTCATTTTCGCTCCTCTCTGAGCTATAGTTAGAAACAGCCCTAACTCCAGCATTCAGGAAGCAGGCCTGGGTCCATTCTGTGTGTGCGGCGCGCTGGAGGACTGCACTGACAAAGGGAGGAAAGTGTAGACATCAGGCCGGCATGCAGTGTAATTGTTCTTTAGCGGTCTGGTATTCCAGCCACCGGCTCACCTCGTTAGTATGTACAGGTGTGTGAATAGAAGGAATGAATGAGATGTACAAGAGGAAAAGAACACAAGTCGTTATTCCATGTTCTGTTTAGCGCTGCGTAGGCTATAGTACGTGATGGAATTCTGCACTGTTCCGTAGAATCAACAACAGCTCATTACCGTGGCGACAGGAGAAATCCAAATGGCTCTAGAATGCATGAGAATTCCATCTGTTGTCCTGTGAATTCCTGGTGCATTTGATGTGAATGAGGTCATATATAGACTGTGCTCCATGGTAATAATGATCTAATAACTTAGATATGTTTTATCCATAGAATGGCTATTCATCTATCCGTCTTACTTTGTTTTAATGGGGGTTGTACATAATTCACTTCAATATATTCAGTGAGTCTGGTTCTACGGTGTGTTCTGTAGATCTCGTGAGGTGGATCCTATTCTGCTGAGGTCTGCAAAGTACTGACCCAGTTTGTATCTACGATCCCTTAGCTATGAAAATGTATGTTCAGAGAGCTATGGACTCCTAATGATGTATACTTCATGTAGGATATTTACCAACGTTCCTCAGTACTGACAGGCATTCCATCTAAAAACGTAGTCTAAAGCTGTCCAGCTAGTATTGTGTTGCAGCTTTTGTTATAAGTTTATAAGCCATAAAGTAAGATGGTGGGACACTTATCTTGTCACGCCTTGGTCATTGTATTTTGTGTTTTTGTTATATGTTTGGGTAGGCCAGGGTGTGACATGGGTTTATATGTTGTTTTCATATTGGGGTTTGTATTATTTGGGATCGCGGCTGATTAGGGGTGTTGTATAGGCTTGGCTGCCTGAGGCGATTCTCAATTGGAGTCAGGTGCTTCGCGTTGTCTCTGATTGGGAACCGTATTTAGGGAGCCATAGTTTCGCTTTGTATTTCGTGGGTGATTGTTCCTGTCTCTGTGTTGTAGTCACCAGATAGGCTGTAATTAGTTTCACGTTCCGTTCTGTTGTTTTTGTATTTAGTTTTAGTTATTTCATGTACCGCGTTTTCTTTCATTAAAGTCATGAGTAACCAACACGCTGCATTTCGGTCCGACTCTCTTTCTTCAACAGACGAACGCCGTTACATATCTATTATTTTACATGTCAAAATCTGTTTTCTTTACCCATTGAGAAACAACCAGAGAATGAACGATTAGTACAAAATATTATTCTTTGTTAAAAGTTGGATGAACAACCAGAGTTCTTTTGAAATATTCCCGGAAAATATTGGTTCCAAGATTAAAACATTAAGGTATGAAGTTCAATCAGTCTTTGGACAGAAAGGAAGTTGAACGAACTACAAAGCCTGAACAAATTGCCTTGTGATGACAACGAGCAAAACAATTTAAACGAACAAATAAACAGAGGAATCCATCAAATATGGAAAAGCAAGCCGTGCTCTCGACCATTAGTACTGACAACCCCGAGACTTCCTGTTTATTATAAGGACAGATCATAGTTTGATTTAACATTTGAAACAAAATGGCTACCGTCATTACCATCAGTTTCCTAGGCGTATACTGTGTGTTCTGAGGCCAAACTTAGACCCATGGCTCTACTCTAGTGAGTCACCCCCAAAAAACAAAGAAATAGAAAGAAAATAATGTTTTGTTCAAAAGAGAAAATCAAGTCTGGAATTCTGAAGGGAGACACACAACTCGTCCTTGGAAGACCCTGAATTTCCGTAAAGGGCAGGTTCTTGGACACACTTCACGCCATTCCCTGTTTCATCCATTGTTTTTGCGGGCCTCAACTCCCGACGCCGTGGCAACGCCAGCCAAGGGAACACAAAGCGCCTCACTGGAGGATCTGCTTGAAAACAAAAAGAAGCAGCCGATTCATTTGTTCACTGGATGTTTCCTCCAGTCAGGGCAGAGAACATTGCATGTTTCTCTATAACACAGGGAGAGGCTTGAGGGACAACACAATAGACAATGGTCCGATCAGCATTACTACATAACATCCATTGTCTCCAGGGTTAAAATGTCTCCTAATTAGATTTTTCAGAGGCCAAATATTCCTTTCTTTGAACTGACACCAAGATTTCTCCCCAAACATACTTTCACCAGGGAACCCACCCCACTGAGACTCAGATAAATCTAAGTCTATTTTTGCATCACATTACTGTACTCAGAAAAGACTGAAAAGAAGATGTCCATTATTATAAGAAAAATGACCTTGCTATAAAAAAGAGACTACCTTATTTGGACTGGTGTACAGTAGCTACATACATCACGGCGATGCTTTACCCTTATATGGCTAAACAACTGTACAGGCTGGAGTACGCTGACTAAGGCCCAACAGTACTTCAACACAAACAACCTACGATCAGACCACGTTCTATAGGCCAGAGCAGGTGTAGGTAACCCTGGTCCTGGGGGGCTGCAGGCACTTCATGGTTTTGATTTAACCGACCTGGAAGACCAGGAGTGTAGAATTTAGACAATCACTGAACTGATCAATTAGGTCAACTGGTCAGGTGTGGTGCCTAGTTGGGACATTATCCTGCAGTACCTGTGGCACTCCAGGAACAGGGTGGCCTAAACCTGGGCCAGAAGCTGATACGTGTTTAACCCAGAATTAGCTCAAGTCAATGTGTTTAAACCTCCACCCTTCTGTGCGGTACTTTCCCTCTTTAGACAACATAACACAACTAGGCAAGCCTGAATAACCCAGACGTTCTCACAGACCATACAGGGAGCGTGTCCCAAATGGCACTCCATTCCCTAAGGGTCCTGGTCAAAAGTAGTGCACTACATAGGGAATAGGGTGCTATTTGGGACGCAGGAGGAAAAACCTGGAGGCCACTGGAGTCTGGGGGACGCTGCTGTACATTTGAATTCCTTTGGAGCAGGCCCTCTCTCACAGCAGGGGGTTCCCAGCTGAAAGGAATGCGCCCGGTCCCTCTCACCGCTCCCTTCCCAGCCCAGTCGCCTCTCTTTGTGAGGCTGAGACCTCGCCAATACAGGATGGAGGGAGAGGAAGATCATTCCGCTCGTTCCGCTCATAAACCAAAACGGTCCTCATTCCCAATTCCCAAATTGTTCCTGAATGGCGTTGTTCGGAGTTGGACCATCCGGTCCCCTCATCAAGACAGGTAGCGGATTGGTGGTAGGGTTTACGGAGACGTCTGATTGGTTGTTTGCTTACCTTTGTTCACCTTGGCGCCACTCCCCAGACCGCAGGTCTCTGTTAGACGCTCTGTTACTCCCGAGGGGATAAATACAGTTGTATTGAATTGAAGCTCTATGGGGGGTGATTTCCCTCAAAGCTGATGCCATAGTTCCTCTAACGTGCAACTATACCACATAGGGAAGAGTCAATGGGAAAGAGGGAATTAAAGGTATATATATCTACCGCTGAATGATTAAACCATCCGATCTTTAGGATGTCCCTCATGGAGGCCTACAATTATTCACATGTCACAATTGAATCGCCGTTGGCTGTCATGAAGATGCCAAGTTATACCCCCCTAACTACCTACCTGCTGCTTAACGGCGTCATCTATATGTGTAAATATAAGAGAACTGGCCCATAGGGATTCCTAGAATGAATACCTTGATTACAGTACAATACAATACACACCAGCCTACAGCACAATGAGTGGGACAGGAAGAGACTGTGATGGTGTATTTCTGAAGCTGACAGGTTGACGGTCTAATCACGACGCCTTCTGGCAGACCTATTGTGTGGAGTACATGTGCTGTAGTGAAGGCGATTGTAGATGTAGAGTATTATGCTATAATGTGGGAATCAACTAGAGTGAAGCGGAACGTTTTATTCAGAAACAATGGGGGCCTAAAATATTGAACAGAAGGCAGCGTAATCCATATGAACAAATATCCCATGAATACAGAAACAGTATTATTACAGGGGGAGTCGTGCATCTCTTCAGACACACAGGCTGCATACCAAGCGTCTTGCAATATGGGCTCGGTCTCCCTTTTTCAATATCCTACCCATGAATTACTCAAGTCTCAGGAGTTTAGCCATAGAAGGGCTATACAGCAATGATTCATGTACGTCTTTAATATCTCTTTAAAAGCCGTTCTGGAGCTGAATTAAGTGGAAGATGAATGCGAACCCATAAATTATAATGTCTCTATATTTTTTATTTGACATGAAAATATACAATATGTATTAAAATCCGTGATTATATATATAGGCTGAACATATCTTGATTCCCAGGCCTGCCAAAAACCTCCATGCCATATGAGGTGAAGGTGAACACACACACACACACACACACACACACACACACACACACACACACACACACACACACACACACACACACACACACACACACACACACACACACACACACACACACACACACACACACACACACACACACACACACACACCTAAATATATCTCTCTGTATCATACCGCAGGACTCTGTGGCGCTCCATGCTGCCTCCCCCAGGACTAGTGAATAATCCCTGATTGTGTGTGTCACTACTTTTGTCATATTAGTGCATATTATTATACTGAACCACTCTGATTCCCAAATGACACCCTATTTCCTACATAGTGCATTACTTTTGACCAGAGCCTTAAGGGCCCTATAGGGAACAGGGTGGCATTTGGAACGCACCTCCAGGTCTCAGGTCTCAGGTCTGTCTCAGACTCGGTGGCAGAATGGAAGGTTCCTGTGTTTGTGCCTGTTCTTGTCTCTTCCTGTCTCCCGCTGTCACCGCGCTGCCGTCGCCATTGTTTCCGTAGCGACCGGCCAAGCCTGGTTCGGGGCTCACTCGCTCGCCATTTTCCCCCCAGATGGAAGGGAGTGGAGGAGAGGGCAGGGAGGGACAGGACGGAGGGGAGGGAGTGTCAAGCCACAGATACTCACATAAACACACACAGACAGGGAACACACCCACCCCAAACCCCCACCCGAACACAACACAGCAACATGTTATTGTGTTGATAAATCCCTGTGTTGATCCCACAAAACAAGAATAAAGTGGTGATCAGATCAGGATCAGACGGGGTCTCCAGGGACGACCAGGACTACAGAGATCCAGGTAAACAGACTGGCTCTGCCAGATAGGGATGTAGTGTGTGTGTGTGTGTGTGTGTGTGTGTGTGTGTGTGTGTGTGTGTGTGTGTGTGTGTGTGTGTGTGTGTGTGTGTGTGTGTGTGTGTGTGTGTGTGTGTGTGTGTGTGTGTGTGTGTGTGTGTGTGTGTGTGTGTGTGTGTGAGAGAGAGATGGATGTGAATCAGAGCCTGATGGAAGTCCCAAAGTCTCAGTGCTCTGACTGGACCTTGACCTGCTCTGGACAGACTTCCACAGAGTAGCCTTGAAAACGATACTGTCTGTACTTAAGACTACAGTTTCCATGACAGTAGCCCTGTTGGCAGAGTATATGTGTTTTTGAGTATTTGATCTGATTTTGTGTATCTGGTGTGGTTGATATGCAGTGATGTAGGGGGTCTTACGTGGCAAAGTAAAGGGGTTGACAACATCCACATCTTTCACAGCTGCCCATACTGACCACACACAGCTGCCCATACTGACCACACACAGCTGCCCATACTGACCACACACAGCTGCCCATACTGACCACACACAGCTGCCCATACTGACCACACACAGCTGCCCATACTGACCACACACAGCTGCCCATACTGACCACACACAGCTGCCCATACTGACCACACACAGCTGCCCATACTGACCACACACAGCTTTGCATGGAGTTTTCCAAACAGAAAGTATTCCTTGATTATTCTACTCATGCAAAGTTAATGTCTTGGCAAGACAGTAGGATTCAAACTGGCATGTTTGCGTAGCATTACTACCACCAACACGTCAAATCACCATGACATTATCCTGGCTTATTCATGCTGTTTCAATGTTTATATTATCTCACTGCCTCCCTATAAGGAGGGATTCAGAAAGTGTGAGTTTTGTTAAGAAGCAGACATTTGTTTTAGGGAATGCAGTGGTTCACATAAGTGATTGTTTTCCCAGCGATCATCAGGATAATGATGTTAATTGGCTGTTTAAGGGGTTGTGTGGTTCAAACATGGTTCATTTGGATCCCGGCTGTGTTTCACCATGCCTGCATAAACAGCAATTACTGAATCAGTCAGGATAGTGGTCAGAAAACAATTACACATGCTACTCAGATGTTGGTATTAGTTTATTATTACAGTGAACACAGGCTTCATGTTGTAGTGAATAAGAGGACACATCTATTGATATAGGCGGATATAATCACAAAGATGTCAATGTAGATTGAACCCGTTCATCCGTCTATACGTCTCTACTATGCAAACAGTGAAAACATACTTAACTCTCTCACTGTCTCCTCCATTTTCCTTTCTCTGACCCGTCGGCTTTCTCCCGCGGCGCTATTTTCTCAGCTGGTTTGTAAAAAGCTATAGGGCCTCCCGCCCCGGGTCCAGAGAGCCTACAGGGCCTCATTGGGTTTAATACAGTATCCTGTTAAATATCTCCAACCTTCCCTCACTTGAAATAAGTCAAACATTCCCACTTAAGTCCTCTTCTTATTTTCCTTCTCACCTTCAGAAGGTATTAGGCCGACCTCTGCTTGCTGAATGGTGTTTTCATGGCTGACCACAGTCACTGTGTATCCTTAGCGTAGCTAATAATGGATTTTAGGCTTCTGGGGTCAGATGTCTTCATTTAAACATGCCTT
>NW_025745349.1:0-122500 GCF_021184085.1 Oncorhynchus gorbuscha
TCTACTGCTACTGTCCTACTTACTGCACCTCCCCTATACTGTACTTACTGTACCTCCCCTATACTGTACTTACTGCACCTCCCTATACTGTACTTACTGCACCTCCCTATACTGTACTTACTGCACCTCCCCTATACTGTATGTCTACTGCTACTGTCCTACTTACTGCACCTCAGTTAACCCACTGTTCCCCATCATTGTAAATAAACATTTGTTCTTAACTGACTTGCCTAATAAAACAATAAATCAAGTTCAAATATAACCCCTCTCGTCTGTAGTTTGAGCTGATTCCAGAGACTGGAGGAGGGAACAGGAGTGTCACCGTACCTTTAACAGGGTTTTGTAGTAAGTGGCGTACCAGTGTGTTCCCACATAAACTTTAACAACTTTATAAATGCTGAACGTTGCCACTGAGGCGGACCAGGGCCCTGCTGTAAAACACCCTGTAAAACACAGACAGAGAGACAGAGAGAGAGAGAGACAGAAAGAAAGACAGAGAGAGAGAGACAGAGATGGAGAGAGACAGAGATGGAGAGAGACAGAGAGAGAGAAAGAAAGAGAGAGAGAAAGAAAGACAGAGAGCGAGAGAGACAGAGAGAAAGAAAGACACAGAGAGAGACATTCACTTTATATATTATCTACCTCACTTGCTTTGGCACAATGCACACGTGTGTGTGTGTGTGTGTGTGTGTGTGTGTGTGTGTGTGTGTGTGTGTGTGTGTGTGTGTGTGTGTGTGTGTGTGTGTGTGTGTGTGTGTGTGTGTGTGTGTGTGTGTGTGTTCCTCACTGCCTCTGGTCCTGTGTAGGAACTCCCACAGTGCATCTCTGAAGGTGTGGTAGGCCTCATCCTGCCTGTCCAGGTACTCACACAACCCCGGCAGCTCACACTGCCTCTCTGTCAGCGGGACACGACTCGTCCCTAACCAGTTCCTGCAACATCCCCCAATGGGAATGACAGTTTTAGGGTCTGTTCACACTGCTCACCGCAACAACAAACAAAACACTACGTCAGAAAGGAAGCCGTTTCATTGGTTGTAAGCTGTGCAAGGTTGCAATTGAACCAATGAAAAGGCTTTTCCCAGTGTGACTGGCCCGTTATGAGGAGCATGAACATTAAATCCACGTTAGATAACGACACAACGCTGCTGTTCACCGTCTCTCCAGCAGCTACAGTCACGTCAGTCACTGAATTACATTATGATCACCACTAGAGTAGGGCCAGGAGTTTTACCGGACCACTAGAATAGGGCCAGGAGTTTTACCGACCACTGGAGTAGGGCCAGGAGTGTTACCGGACCACTGGAGTAGGGCCAGGAGTTTTACCGGACCACTAGAATAGGGCCAGGAGTTTTACCGGACCACTGGAGTAGGGCCAGGAGTGTTACCGGACCACTGGAATAGGGCCGGGAGTTTTACCGGACCTCTAGAATAGGGCCAGGAGTTTTACCGGATCACTGGAATAGGGCCAGGAGTTTTACCGGACCTCTAGAATAGGGCCAGGAGTTTTACCGGACCACTGGAATAGGGCCAGGAGTTTTAATGGACCACTGGAATAGGGCCAGGAGTTTTACCGGACCTCTAGAATAGGGCCAGGGGTTTTACCGGACCTCTAGAATAGGGCCAGGGGTTTTACCGGACCACTGGAATAGGGCCAGGAGTTTTACCGGACCTCTAGAATATGGCCAGGGGTTTTACTGGACCACTGGAATAGGGCCAGGAGTTTTACCGGACCACTGGAATAGGGCCAGGAGTTTTACCGGACCTCTAGAATAGGGCCAGGAGTTTTACCGGACCTCTAGAATAGGGCCAGGAGTTTTACCGGACCACTGGAATAGGGCCAGGAGTTTTACCGACCACTGGAATAGGGCCAGGAGTTTTACCGGACCACTGGAATAGGGCCTAGTTTCCTAGTCAGTAGGTATAGACGACTACCAGGGCCAGAGTGTTTCCTAGTCAGTAGGTATAGACAGCTTTCTCAGGGGCCCAGAGTGTTTCCTAGTCAGTAGGTATAGACAACAGGGGCCCAGAGTGTTTCCTAGTCAGTAGGTAGACGACAACAGGGGCCCCAGAGTGTTTCCTAGTCAGTAGGTATAGACGACAACAGGGGCCCAGAGTGTTTCCTAGTCAGTAGGTATAGACAACAGGGGCCCAGAGTGTTTCCTAGTCAGTAGGTATAGACTACAACAGGGGCCCAGAGTGTTTCCTAGTCAGTAGGTATAGACAACAGGGGCCCAGAGTGTTTCCTAGTCAGTAGGTATAGACGACAACAGGGGCCCCAGAATGTTTCCTAGTCAGTAGGTATAGACAACAGGGGCCCCAGAGTGTTTCCTAGTCAGTAGGTACTGACTACAACAGGGGTCCCAGAGTGTTTCCTAGTCAGTAGTTATAGACGACAACAGGGGCCCAGAGTGTTTCCTAGTCAGTAGGTATAGACGACAGGGGCCCAGAGTGTTTCCTAGTCAGTAGGTATAGACAACAGGGCCCAAGAGTGTTTCCTAGTCAGTAGGTATAGACGACAACAGGGGCCCCAGAGTGTTTCCTAGTCAGTAGGTATAGACAACAGGGGCCCCAGAGTGTTTCCTAGTCAGTAGGTATAGACGACAGGGGCCCAGAGTGTTTCCTAGTCAGGTCAGTAGATCAGGAGACTCCTGTCTCTAATCATCACTGATAATGGAGAGACTTGTTGCTCCATATCATAATGGCCTCCTGTAGGATAAATAAAGTCTATGTGAATTGGGTGGACTTACTCCACGTGCTGGAAGACCACCCCGTTGCCAGAGAGATGCAGCCTGCTGCCCTCCACGTTACTGTCCACACAGAGCTGTCCCAGAGCCGAGTCCTGGTACCTCACCAACAGGTCAAAGGTCATAATGTACAGAGGTTGAGGGGACAACTGATGCTGCTGCTGTTGTTGCTGTTGCTTCATCTGAGGGCAGCCATCTTGAGGCTGCATGATGTCATCACCAATCAATTCTGTGGTAGGAATGACACGCTGTAGTTACTATAGACCAGAGCCCTGTTCCCTATATAGTGGTACTACTATAGACCAGAGCCCTGTTCCCTATATAGTGGTACTACTATAGACCAGAGCCCTGTTCCCTATATAGTGGTACTACTATAGACCAGAGCCCTGTTCCCTATATAGTGGTACTACTATAGACCAGAGCCCTATTCCCTATATAGTGGTACTACTATAGACCAGAGCCCTATTCCCTATATAGTGCACTACTATAGACCAGAGCCCTATTCCCTATATAGTGGTACTACTATAGACCAGAGCCCTATTCCCTATATAGTGGTACTACTATAGACCAGAGCCCTGTTCCCTATATAGTGGTACTACTATAGACCAGAGCCCTATTCCCTATATAGTGGTACTACTATAGACCAGAGCCCTATTCCCTATATAGTGGTACTACTATAGACCAGAGCCCTATTCCCTATATAGTGGTACTACTATAGACCAGAGCCCTGTTCCCTATATAGTGGTACTACTATAGACCAGAGCCCTGTTCCCTATATAGTGGTACTACTATAGACCAGAGCCCTGTTCCCTATATAGTGGTACTACTATAGACCAGAGCCCTGTTCCCTATATAGTGGTACTACTATAGACCAGAGCCCTGTTCCCTATATAGTGGTACTACTATAGACCAGAGCCCTGTTCCCTATATAGTGGTACTACTATAGACCAGAGCCCTGTTCCCTATATAGTGGTACTACTATAGACCAGAGCCCTGTTCCCTATATAGTGGTACTACTATAGACCAGAGCCCTATTCCCTATATAGTACTACTATAGACCAGAGCCCTATTCCCTATATAGTGGTACTACTATAGACCAGAGCCCTATTCCCTATATAGTGGTACTACTATAGACCAGAGCCCTATTCCCTATATAGTGGTACTACTATAGACCAGAGCCCTATTCCCTATATAGTGGTACTACTATAGACCAGAGCCCTATTCCCTATATAGTGGTACTCCTATTCCTATATAGTGGTACTACTATAGACCAGAGCCCTATTCCTATATAGTGGTACTACTATAGACCAGAGCCCTATTCCCTATATAGTGGTACTACTATAGACCAGAGCCCTATTCCTATATAGTGGTACTACTATAGACCAGAGCCCTATTCCTATATAGTGGTACTACTATAGACCAGAGCCCTATTCCTATATAGTGGTACTACTATAGACCAGAGCCCTATTCCCTATATAGTGGTACTACTATAGACCAGAGCCCTATTCCCTATATAGTGGTACTACTATAGACCAGAGCCCTATTCCTATATAGTGGTACTACTTAGACCAGAGCCCTATTCCTATATAGTGGTACTACTATAGACCAGAGCCCTATTCCTATATAGTGGTACTACTATAGACCAGAGCCCTATTCCCTATATAGTGGTACTACTATAGACCAGACCTATTCCTATATAGTGGTACTACTTTAGACCAGAGCCCTATTCCTATATAGTGGTACTACTATAGACCAGAGCCCTATTCCTATATAGTGGTACTACTATAGACCAGAGCCCTATTCCTATATAGTGGTACTACTATAGACCAGAGCCCTATTCCTATATAGTGGTACTACTATAGACCAGAGCCCTATTCCTATATAGTGGTACTACTATAGACCAGAGCCCTATTCCTATATAGTGGTACTACTATAGACCAGAGCCCTATTCCCTATATAGTGGTACTACTATAGACCAGAGCCCTATTCCTATATAGTGGTACTACTACTTTAGACCAGAGCCCTATTCCTATATAGTGGTACTACTATAGACCAGAGCCCTATTCCTATATAGTGGTACTACTATAGACCAGAGCCCTATTCCTATATAGTGGTACTACTATAGACCAGAGCCCTATTCCTATATAGTGGTACTACTATAGACCAGAGCCCTATTCCTATAGTGGTACTTATAGACCAGAGCCCTATTCCTATATAGTGGTACTACTATAGACCAGAGCCCTATTCCTATATAGTGGTACTACTATAGACCAGAGCCCTATTCCTATATAGTGGTACTACTATAGACCAGAGCCCTATTCCTATATAGTGTACTACTATAGACCAGAGCCCTATTCCTATATAGTGGTACTACTTTAGACCAGAGCCCTATTCCTATATAGTGGTACTACTATAGACCAGAGCCCTATTCCTATATAGTGGTACTACTTTAGACCAGAGCCCTATTCCTATATAGTGGTACTACTATAGACCAGAGCCCTATTCCTATATAGTGGTACTACTATAGACCAGAGCCCTATTCCTATATAGTGGTACTACTTTAGACCAGAGCCCTATTCCTATATGGTGGTACTACTTTAGACCAGAGCCCTATTCCTATATAGTGGTACTACTTTAGACCAGAGCCCTATTCCTATATAGTGGTACTACTTTATAGACCAGAGCCTTTAGACCAGAGCCCTATTCCTATATGGTGGTACTACTATAGACCAGGCCCTATTCCTATATAGTGGTACTACTATAGACCAGAGCCCTATTCCTATATAGTGGTACTACTATAGACCAGAGCCCTATTCCTATATAGTGTACTACTATAGACCAGAGCCCTATTCCTATATAGTGTACTACTATAGACCAGAGCCCTATTCCTATATAGTTACTACTATAGACCAGAGCCCTATTCCTATATAGTGGCACTACTATAGACCAGAGCCCTATTCCTATATAGTGTACTACTATAGACCAGAGCCCTATTCCTATATAGTGGTACTACTATAGACCAGAGCCCTATTCCTATATAGTGGTACTACTATAGACCAGAGCCCTATTCCTATATAGTGGTACTACTATAGACCAGAGCCCTATTCCTATATGGTACTACTATAGACCAGAGCCCTATTCCCTATATAGTGGTACTACTATAGACCAGAGCCCTATTCCTATATAGTGGTACTACTATAGACCAGAGCCCTATTCCTATATAGTGGTACTACTATAGACCAGAGCCCTATTCCCTATATAGTGGTACTACTATAGACCAGAGCCCTATTCCTATATAGTGGTACTACTATAGACCAGAGCCCTATTCCTATAGTGGTACTACTATAGACCAGAGCCCTATTCCTATATAGGAGCCCTGTTCCCTATATAGTGGTACTACTATAGACCAGCGCCCTATTCCTATATAGTGGTACTACTATAGACCAGAGCCCTATTCCTATATAGTGGTACTACTATAGACCAGAGCCCTATTCCTACCGGGTCGTTTCTGTAACTCTTCCAGGAAGTCTGTCATGCCAGCGACTCCGGCCTCCTGGTTCAACCTGTCATGATCACTGAAGTCCTCTGGCAGGAAGATGTTTCCCGGTCTGAAGGTAATTAGCTGAACAGAACACAGACACATGGCTCTCATCACCTGTTAGGAGATGCTGCTGCTTCACATCCGCAGAGATACACACGGAAATACATTCAAACACGCCACACACACGCATGCACGCAAGCAAACACACTTACAGAAACACGCTTATTTTGACAGATGCATCAACGGAATCATCCTGACTAACACAATGACAGGAATCATCACAGAGATACTAGATAGGGTCCTTCCTGTAGCTACTAGAGATAATACTGGTCCTTACTGTAGCTACTAGAGATAATACTGATCCTTACTGTAGCTACTAGAGATAATACCAGAGGGTAATACTGATCCTGACTGTAGCTACTAGAGATAATACTGATCCTTACTGTAGCTACTAGAGATAATACTGGTCCTTACTGTAGCTACTAGAGATAATACTGGTCCTTACTGTAGCTACTAGAGATAATACTGGTCCTTACTGTAGCTACTAGAGATAATACCAGAGATACTAGATGGGGTCCTGGGAATCATCACAGTGAAGAGTCAGATACCAGAGATAATAGATGGGGTCCTTCCTGTAGCTACTAGAGATAATACTGGTCCTTACTGTAGCTACTAGAGATAATACTGGTCCTTACTGTAGCTACTAGAGATAATACTGGTCCTTACTGTAGCTACTAGAGATAATACTGGTCCTTACTGTAGCTACTAGAGATAATACTGGTCCTTACTGTAGCTACTAGAGATAATACTGGTCCTTACTGTAGCTACTAGAGATAATACCAGAGATACTAGATGGGGTCCTGGGAATCATCACAGTGAAGAGTCAGATACCAGAGATAATAGATGGGGTCCTTCCTGTAGCTACTAGAGATAATACTGGTCCTTACTGTAGCTACTAGAGATAATACTGGTCCTTACTGTAGCTACTAGAGATAATACCAGAGATACTAGATGGGGTCCTGGGAATCATCACAGTGAAGAGTCAGATACCAGAGATAATAGATAGGGTCCTGGGAATCATCACAGTGAAGAGTCAGATACCAGAGATAATAGATAGGGTCCTGGGAATCATCACAGTGAAGAGTCAGATACCAGAGATAATAGATAGGGCCCTGGGAATCATCACAGTGAAGAGTCAGATACCAGAGATAATAGATAGGGTCCTGGGAATCATCACAGTGAAGAGTCAGATACCAGAGATACTAGATAGCTACTAGAGATAATACTGATCCTTACTGTAGCTACTAGAGGTAATACTGATCCTTACTGTAGCTACTAGAGGTAATACTGATCCTTACTGTAGCTACTAGAGGTAATACTGATCCTTCCTGTAGCTACTAGAGATAATACCAGAGATACTAGATAGGGTCCTGGGAATCATCACAGTGAAGAGTCAGATACCAGAGATACTAGATGGGGTCCTTCCTGTAGCTACTAGAGATAATACCAGAGGGTAATACTGATCCTCACTGTAGCTACTAGAGATAATACTGTTCCTTACTGTAGCTACTAGAGATAATACTGTTCCTTACTGTAGCTACTAGAGATAATACCAGAGGGTAATACTGTTCCTTACTGTAGTTACTAGAGATAATACTGTTCCTTACTGTAGTTACTAGAGATAATACTGATCCTTACTGTAGCTACTAGAGATAATACTGTTCCTTACTGTAGCTACTAGAGATAATACTGTTCCTTACTGTAGCTACTAGAGATAATACTGTTCCTTACTGTAGTTACTAGAGATAATACCAGAGGGTAATACTGATCCTTACTGTAGCTACTAGAGATAATACTGTTCCTTACTGTAGCTACTAGAGATAATACTGTTCCTTACTGTAGTTACTAGAGATAATACTGGTCCTTACTATAGCTACTAGAGATAATACCAGAGGGTAACACTGGTCCTTACTGTAGCTACTAGAGATAATACCAGAGGGTAATACTGATCCTTACTGTAGCTACTAGAGATAATACTGATCCTTACTGTAGCTACTAGAGATAATACCAGAGGGTAATACTGATCCTTACTGTAGCTACTAGAGATAATACTGATCCTTACTGTAGCTACTAGAGATAATACTGTTCCTTACTGTAGCTACTAGAGATAATACTGTTCCTTACTGTAGCTACTAGAGATAATACTGTTCCTTACTGTAGTTACTAGAGATAATACCAGAGGGTAATACTGATCCTTACTGTAGCTACTAGAGATAATACTGTTCCTTACTGTAGCTACTAGAGATAATACTGTTCCTTACTGTAGTTACTAGAGATAATACTGTTCCTTACTGTAGTTACTAGAGATAATACTGATCCTTACTGTAGCTACTAGAGATAACACTGATCCTTACTGTAGTTACTAGAGATAATACTGATCCTTACTGTAGCTACTAGAGATAATACTGATCCTTACTGTAGCTACTAGAGATAATACCAGAGGGTAATACTGATCCTTACTGTAGCTACTAGAGATAATACCAGAGGGTAATACTGATCCTTACTGTAGCTACTAGAGATAATACCAGAGGGTAATACTGATCCTTACTGTAGCTACTAGAGATAATACTGATCCTTACTGTAGCTACTAGAGATAATACCAGAGGGTAATACTGGTCCTTACTGTAGCTACTAGAGATAATACTGATCCTTACTGTAGCTACTAGAGATAATACCAGAGGGTAATACTGGTCCTTACTGTAGCTACTAGAGATAATACCAGAGGGTAACACTGGTCCTTACTGTAGCTACTAGAGATAATACCAGAGGGTAATACTGATCCTGACTGTAGCTACTAGAGATAATACCAGAGGGTAATACTGATCCTGACTGTAGCTACTAGAGATAACACTGATCCTTACTGTAGCTACTAGAGATAATACCAGAGGGTAATACTGGTCCTTACTGTAGCTACTAGAGATAATACCAGAGGGTAACACTGGTCCTTACTGTAGCTACTAGAGATAATACCAGAGGGTAATACTGATCCTTACTGTAGCTACTAGAGATAATACTGATCCTTACTGTAGCTACTAGAGATAATACCAGAGGGTAATACTGATCCTTACTGTAGCTACTAGAGATAATACTGATCCTTACTGTAGCTACTAGAGATAATACTGTTCCTTACTGTAGCTACTAGAGATAATACTGTTCCTTACTGTAGCTACTAGAGATAATACTGTTCCTTACTGTAGTTACTAGAGATAATACCAGAGGGTAATACTGATCCTTACTGTAGCAACTAGAGATAATACTGTTCCTTACTGTAGCTACTAGAGATAATACTGTTCCTTACTGTAGTTACTAGAGATAATACTGTTCCTTACTGTAGTTACTAGAGATAATACTGGTCCTTACTGTAGCTACTAGAGATAATACCAGAGGGTAATACTGATCCTGACTGTAGCTACTAGAGATAATACCAGAGGGTAATACTGATCCTTACTGTAGCTACTAGAGATAATACCAGAGGGTAATACTGATCCTGACTGTAGCTACTAGAGATAATACCAGAGGGTAATACTGATCCTTACTGTAGCTACTAGAGATAATACTGTTCCTTACTGTAGCTACTAGAGATAATACTGTTCCTTACTGTAGCTACTAGAGATAATACCAGAGGGTAATACTGATCCTTACTGTAGCTACTAGAGATAATACTGATCCTTACTGTAGCTACTGGAGATAATACCAGAGGGTAATACTGATCCTTACTGTAGCTACTAGAGATAATACCAGAGGGTAATACTGATCCTTACTGTAGCTACTAGAGATAATACCAGAGGGTAATACTGATCCTTACTGTAGCTACTAGAGATAATACTGATCCTTACTGTATCTACTAGAGATAATACTGGTCCTTACTGTAGCTACTAGAGATAATACCAGAGGGTAATACTGATCCTTACTGTAGCTACTAGAGATAATACTGGTCCTTACTGTAGCTACTAGAGATAACACCAGAGGGTAATACTGATCCTTACTGTAGCTACTAGAGATAATACTGATCCTTACTGTATCTACTAGAGATAATACTGGTCCTTACTGTAGCTACTAGAGATAATACCAGAGGGTAATACTGATCCTTACTGTAGCTACTAGAGATAACACTGATCCTTACTGTAGCTACTAGAGATAATACCAGAGGGTAATACTGATCCTTACTGTAGCTACTAGAGATAACACTGATCCTTACTGTAGCTACTAGAGATAATACCAGAGGGTAATACTGATCCTTACTGTAGCTACTAGAGATAATACCAGAGGGTAATACTGGTCCTTCCTGTAGCTACTAGAGATAATACTGGTCCTTACTGTAGCTACTAGAGATAATACTGGTCCTTACTGTAGCTACTGGAGATAATACTGATCCTTACTGTAGCTACTAGAGATAATACCAGAGGGTAATACTGATCCTTACTGTAGCTACTAGAGATAATACTGATCCTTACTGTAGCTACTAGAGATAATACTGTTCCTTACTGTAGCTACTAGAGATAATACTGATCCTTACTGTAGCTACTAGAGATAATACCAGAGGGTAATACTGATCCTTACTGTAGCTACTAGAGATAACACTGATCCTTACTGTAGCGACTAGAGATAATACTGGTCCTTACTGTAGCTACTAGAGATAATACTGATCCTTACTGTAGCTACTAGAGATAATACCAGAGGGTAATACTGATCCTTACTGTAGCTACTAGAGATAATACCAGAGGGTAACACTGATCCTTACTGTAGCTACTAGAGATAATACTGATCCTTACTGTAGCTACTAGAGATAATACCAGAGGGTAATACTGATCCTTACTGTAGCTACTAGAGATAATAGACCAGAGGGTAATACTGGTCCTTACTGTAGCTACTAGAGATAATACCAGAGGTAACACTGATCCTTACTGTAGCTACTAGAGATAATACCAGAGGGTAACACTGATCCTTACTGTAGCTACTAGAGATAATACCAGAGGGTAACACTGATCCTTACTGTAGCTACTAGAGATAATACCAGAGGGTAACACTGATCCTTACTGTAGCTACTAGAGATAATACCAGAGGGTAACACTGATTCCTTACTGTAGCTACTAGAGATAATACCAGAGGGTAACACTGATCCTTACTGTAGCTACTAGAGATAATACCAGAGGTAACACTGTCCCTTACTGTAGCTACTAGAGATAATACCAGAGGGTAACACTGGTCCTTACTGTAGCTACTAGAGATAATACCAGAGGGTAACACTGATCCTTACTGTAGCTACTAGAGATAATACCAGAGGGTAACAGGTAACACTGGTCCTTACTGTAGCTACTAGAGATAATACCAGAGGGTAACACTGATCCTTACTGTAGCTACTAGAGATAATACCAGAGGGTAATACTGATCCTTACTGTAGCTACTAGAGATAATACCAGAGGGTAATACTGATCCTTACTGTAGCTACTAGAGATAATACTGATCCTTACTGTATCTGACTAGAGATAATACTGGTCCTTACTGTAGCTACTAGAGATAATACCTGTAGAGGGTAATACTGATCCTTACTGTAGCTACTAGAGATAATACTGATCCTTCCTGTAGCTACTAGAGATAATACCAGAGGGTAATACTGAATCCTCACTGTAGCTACTAGAGATAATACTGATCCTTACTGTATCTACTAGAGATAATACTGGTCCTTACTGTAGCTACTAGAATACTGATACCAGAGGTAATAATACTGATCCTGACTGTAGCTACTAGAGATAACACTGATCCTTACTGTAGCTACTAGAGATAATACCAGAGGGTAATACTGATCCTTACTGTAGCTACTAGAGATAACACTGATCCTTACTGTAGCTACTAGAGATAATACCAGAGGGTAATACTGATCCTTACTGTAGCTACTAGAGGTAATACTGATCCTTACTGTAGCTACTAGAGATAATACCAGAGGGTAATACTGGTCCTTCCTGTAGCTACTAGAGATAATACTGATCCTTACTGTAGCTACTAGAGATAATACCAGAGGGTAATACTGATCCTTACTGTAGCTACTAGAGATAATACTGGTCCTTACTGTAGCTACTAGAGATAATACTGGTCCTTACTGTAGCTACTAGAGATAATACTGATCCTTACTGTAGCTACTAGAGATAATACCAGAGGGTAATACTGATCCTTACTGTAGCTACTAGAGATAATACTGATCCTTACTGTAGCTACTAGAGATAATACTGTCCTTACTGTAGGAGATAATACTGATCCTTACTGTAGCTACTAGAGATAATACCACTGAGGGTAATACTGTTCCTTACTGTAGCTACTAGAGATAATACTGATCCTTACTGTAGCTACTAGAGATAATACTGGTCCTTACTGTAGCTACTAGAGATAATACTGATCCTTACTGTAGCTACTAGAGATAATACCAGAGGGTAATACTGATCCTTACTGTAGCTACTAGAGATAATACCAGAGGGTAACACTGATCCTTACTGTAGCTACTAGAGATAATACTGATCCTTACTGTAGCTACTAGAGATAATACCAGAGGGTAACACTGATCCTTACTGTAGCTACTAGAGATAATACCAGAGGGTAACACTGATCCTTACTGTAGCTACTAGAGATAATACCAGAGGGTAACACTGATCCTTACTGTAGCTACTAGAGATAATACCAGAGGGTAACACTGATCCTTACTGTAGCTACTAGAGATAATACCAGAGGGTAACACTGGTCCTTACTGTAGCTACTAGAGATAATACCACTGAGGTAACACTGATCCTTACTGTAGCTACTAGAGATAATACCAGAGGGTAACACTGGTCCTTACTAGCTACTAGAGTAGGGTAACACTGATCCTTACTGTAGCTACTAGAGATAATACCAGAGGGTAACACTGATCCTTACTGTAGCTACTAGAGATAATACCAGAGGGTAACACTGGTCCTTACTGTAGCTACTAGAGATAATACTGATCCTTACTGTAGCTACTAGAGATAATACCAGAGGGTAACACTGGTCCTTACTGTAGCTACTAGAGATAATACCAGAGGGTAACACTGGTCCTTACTGTAGCTACTAGAGATAATACTGATCCTTACTGTAGCTACTAGAGATAATACCAGAGGGTAACACTGGTCCTTACTGTAGCTACTTGTGAAGGCATAAGGCCACTGGAGTGGGAAACAGTAACTGAAGCTTTGAGAGGTAGGTTTGTTGGGAGTTCCTATTGAGTTGATTGGTGTTTGGTTGTAATGGGAATAGAGGCTACGTTAAGATCTCTGTATATGTTGTAAATGACTTGAGCGATATGAGCCTGAAGAGAGAAACTTGTGTTTACGGTCTATGAATGTGTGTTTTTGGTTATAATGAGGGTGTAAGAAGGGTGACTCTCTGAGGTCATTAAAGATCCCATGGCTCTTATCGTAGAGTAGGGTGTTAACCCCGGTGTCCTGGCTCTCTGAGGTCATTAAAGATCCCATGGCTCTTATCGTAAGAGTAGGGGTGTTAACCCCGGTGTCCTGGCTCTCTGAGGTCATTAAAGATCCCATGGCTCTTATCGTAAGAGTAGGGGTGTTAACCCGGTGTCCTGGCTAAATTCCCAATCTGGCCCTCAAACCATCATGGTCACCTAATAATCCCCAGTTTACAATTGTCTCATTCATCCCTCCTCCTCTCCTGTAACTATTCCCCAGGTCGTTGCTGCAAATGAGAACATGTTCTCAGTCAACTTACCTGGTAGAATAACAGATACATAAATCATAAATAAAAGATACTTCTAGGAGTTTTCTCGATTTTGAATTTTAGTTTGATGTTGATTTCTTTGTTGGATATTTTTTTCTTTATTTAACGAGGCAAGTCAGTTAAGACAGTAACTGGTCTAGGAACAGTGGGGTTAACTGCCTTGTTCAGGGGAACAGTGGGTTAACTGGTCTAGGAACAGTGGGTTAACTGGTCTAGGAACAGTGGGGTTAACTGCCTTGTTCACTGGGGAACAGTGGGTTAACTGGTCTAGGAACAGTGGGTTAACTGGTCTAGGAACAGTGGGTTAACTGCCTTGTTCAGGGGAACAGTGGGTTAACTGGTCTAGGAACAGTGGGTTAACTGGTCTAGGAACAGTGGGTTAACTGCCTTGTTAGGGAACAGTGGGTTAACTGGTCTAGGAACAGTGGGTTAACTGGTCTAGGAACAGTGGGTTAACTGGTCTAGGAACAGTGGGTTAACTGGTCTAGGAACAGTGGGTTAACTGGTCTAGGAACAGTGGGTTAACTGGTCTAGGAACAGTGGGTTAACTGGTCTAGGAACAGTGGGTTAACTGGTCTAGGAACAATGGGTTAACTGGTCTAGGAACAGTGGGTTAACTGGTCTAGGAACAGTGGGGTTAACTGGTCTAGGAACAGTGGGTTAACTGGTCTAGGAACAGTGGGTTAACTGGTCTAGGAACAGTGGGTTAACTGGTCTAGGAACAGTGGGTTAACTGGTCTAGGAACAGTGGGTTAACTGGTCTAGGAACAGTGGGTTAACTGGTCTAGGAACAGTGGGTTAACTGGTTCAGGGGGAACAGTGGGTTAACTGGTCTAGGAACAGTGGGTTAACTGGTCTATGGGGTGGAACAGTGGGTTAACTAGCTGGCCCAGAACAGTGGGTTAACTGCCTTGTTCAGGGCAGAATTAAAGACTTTGTATCTTGTCAGCTCGGGATTCAGAACTTGCAACCTTTTGGAGCTGGAGTTTGGAAGCAGACACCAGAACATCCGGTATGGGGTGGAACAAGGTTGAGAAGACTAGCTGCCCAGAACAGAGTGTGATGTAGATGAGTCCTCGACATAGCCTATGGTCCCTAGGCCAAATAATTAAATGAAACTTACCTATGAATCTGAAGAGGAGCTGTCACACTCGATGACCTGAGTACACCAGGTGGGGGGCCTACCTGAGGACACACAGCCACAGCAGGTTGTGAGGCGTCACCAGGCGGGGTACAGGCGGACCGCTCCATGGGAACGAAGCAGTACCGCACCTGACCGTCACCGTCGACCAGATGGAGTCCCCACCAGACCCAGGGGTACCTGAGGACACGTCATGAACTACACAACAACACAGTGACATCAGGGCCTACCTGAGGACACTGGGCTGGCTATGGGGGCCTACCTGAGGACACTAGGCTGGCTATGGGGGTCTACCTGAGGACACTAGGCTGGCTATGGGGGCCTACCTGAGGACACTGGGCTGGCTATGGGGGCCTACCTGAGGACACTAGGCTGGCTATGGGGGCCTACCTGAGGACACTGGGCTGGCTATGGAGGGCCTACCTGAGTACATTGGGCTGGCTATGGGGGGCCTACCTGAGGACACTGGGCTAGCTATGGGGGGCCTACCTGAGGACACTGGGCTGGATATGGGGGCCTACCTGAGGACACTGGGCTGGCTATGGGGGGCCTACCTGAGGAAACTGGGCTGGCTATGGGGGGCCTACCTGAGGACACTGGGCTGGACTATGGGGGCCTACCTGAGGACACTGGGCTGACTATGGGGGGCCTACCTGAGGACACTGGGCTGACTATGGGGGGCCTACCTGAGGACACTGGGCTGGCTATGGGGGGCCTACCTGAGGACACTGGGCTGGCTATGGGGGGCCTACCTGAGGACACTGGGCTGGCTATGGGGGGCCTACCTGAGGACACTGGGCTGACTATGGGGGGCCTACCTGAGGACACTGGGCTGACTATGGGGGGCCTACCTGAGGACACTGGGCTGACTATGGGGGGCCTACCTGAGGACACTGGGCTGGCTATGGGGGGCCTACCTGAGGACACTGGGCTGGCTATGGGGGCCTACCTGAGGACACTGGGCTGGCTATGGGGGCCTACCTGAGGACACTGGGCTGACTATGGGGGCCTACCTGAGGACACTGGGCTGACTATGGGGGCCTACCTGAGGACACTGGGCTGACCATGGGGGGCCTACCTGAGGACACTGGGCTGGCTATGGGGGGCCTACCTGAGGACACTGGGCTGACTATGGGGGGCCTACCTGAGGACACTGGGCTGACTATGGGGGGCCTACCTGAGGACACTGGGCTGACTATGGGGGCCTACCTGAGGACACTGGGCTGACTATGGGGGGCCTACCTGAGGACACTGGGCTGACTATGGGGGCCTACCTGAGGACACTGGGCTGACTATGGGGGGCCTACCTGAGGACACTGGGCTGACTATGGGGGGCCTACCTGAGGACACTGGGCTGACTATGGGGGGCCTACCTGAGGACACTGGGCTGGCTATGGGGGGCCTACCTGAGGACACTGGGCTGACTATGGGGGCCTACCTGAGGACATTGGGCTGACTATGGGGGGCCTACCTGAGGACACTGGGCTGGCTATGGGGGGCCTACCTGAGGACACTGGGCTGGCTATGGGGGGCCTACCTGAGGACACTGGGCTGACTATGGGGGGCCTACCTGAGGACACTGGGCTGGCTATGGGGGCCTACCTGAGGACACTGGGCTGACTATGGGGGGCCTACCTGAGGACACTGGGCTGGCTATGGGGGGCCTACCTGAGGACACTGGGCTGGCTATGGGGGCCTACCTGAGGACACTGGGCTGACTATGGGGGGCCTACCTGAGGACACTGGGCTGACTATGGGGGGCCTACCTGAGGACACTGGGCTGGCTATGGGGGCCTACCTGAGGACACTGGGCTGGCTATGGGGGGCCTACCTGAGGACACTGGGCTGACTATGGGGGCCTACCTGAGGACACTGGGCTGACTATGGGGGGCCTACCTGAGGACACTGGGCTGATATGGGGGCCTACCTGAGGACTGAGGACACTGGGCTGACTATGGGTTCAGGTTCTCTGGTGTTACAGATTCTGGTCTTCCAGTAGTTCAGGGTGGCTCTCTCAGTCACCTGCAGGTCTACTGGCGGTCTCGCAGGAAATGCTTCCCTGACTGGAGGTTCTCTAAGGCCTAGTGGGAAATTAATCCGAGGACATAAATCATGAGCCCACTTTATATCAAACCAAATGTCATTTGTTACATATAGTTTACAGCACCGGGTATAAAAGGTGCAGTGAAATGCTTAGATCTGCCTCCCTCAACATTACAGTATCAATATCAATAATAATCAACGTTTTAATAAAAAAATAACAAGTAATTAGAGGAAGTTAGTATGCATAGTAATATAACTGATATGTACACACTAGATATCAATTATGATAGTGTAAACATTAAATATTTTCGGTATAAATTAACTTATTCTTAAACACTTGTCCAAGTATATTTTTTATGTTAGACTCAATGATGTAGTACAAGATCTTTCCCGACCAATCACATCAGCCCTCTTCAAATCCAATCTTTTTCAGAGCTAAACTGATTGGTCAAAAGACCAATTATTGAGAAAAAAAAGATCAGAATTGGGCTGCTTGTCTAAATGCAGCCTTATTGTTTTGATTTCGTTTTTTCTTAAACCTTGATTGAATGTTATTGTGAAACAGTAGACTGTTTGCGTTACTTTACCATATTAGGTAGACTAATAACCATGTCTTTAACTTTGCAAACAGGCAAAAAGGGTTGATCGGTTAATTGATTTTACCTGTAGCAGTGACGTTAGACGTAAACCTGCGGTAAGCTCATATAAAATATTTAATTCTGACACACATGATGTAGCTAGTTTCCCGTTTGTAGATAATAATGTACATGTCTGAATGTGCATCCGTCTCTGTCGATAAACCACCGTGGTTTCTGACCGGAAGTCGTCTCTTTGAAAAGCAACGAGTCCTGAAGGTGAGAAAGTCGGTTGAACCGGATGGAAAAAAAACAACCACCAACGTTGAAGGAACAAAATTGATTGTCCTGTTCGGTTGCCATTTTTTTTGGCGTTATAGTAGCTTACTTTAACAAAACAAATAAACTTTACCCAAAAGCCAGGTAAAGAAACAGAAAGTGAATTAGTTATAAACCTCGCAGCAACTACCGTCTCCACTTCACTTTGCCCGTTGCTAACACCTGGCTAGCTATCAAAAATCACCCCCAATTCATTATTCATCAGCTACCTTCTTCTTAATCAAACTTTTATAGTAGCCTATTTTAGAAAATTATTTTAAAAATATATATATTTAAATGCACTACTGTTTCAAAATATAGGGCCTGGCTATTGCGAAGAAAGTCTATTTTTGTCTCCGTTTTGACAGCTGGCCTCAAGGAGCCGTTTTAATATGTGGGCCGTGACGTCACTGAAACGTCCTCTCAGCGTCAGTGACGTCACTGAAACGTCCTCTCTGCGTCAGTGACGTCAGAATTAAACGCCCGCTGGAGGAGAAACCGAGTAGCTTCCGGAGGGTCAAAAAAACATCGCTTTATTATCATCATCTAATTACACAAATGACAATACAGAAAAGTGTATTATGATATACTAACGTTATCTTTCTTTAGAAGTGTTTTTTTGTTGAGTGCATATAAAAAGCATGTATATTACAAATACATTTTCAATGTAATTTCACAGTATGCCAAACAGCCTACAACAGTTTACAGAGAAGGCTCGAGTCATTAGAACGCAGTACAATCTTGGCAAAGGCTTGAATTGATGTTCAATGTTGAACTCATTAGATTAGTCTGCTGGCTGGATTCTCTGGACTCTGGACTCCGTTTGTTCTGTTATGTGTTCATTTAGATGTCCCAACAGAGAGTTATTATTGGACACCAAAGACCTGTGGAAAATACATAAATACAACAAACTAAAAAACATATTTGGAGGGTGACAAAAAGCTGAGTCTTGGCACAGACTTTTGACAGACAGAATGTTGAGTTAATTGTTTGTGTGTGTGTGTGTGTATTGACCTGTGATTGCCCTGTAGAAGCACAATGGTCTGCTCCAGTTGTCTCAGGTGTGTCTCCTGCTCTCGCAGAGCAAGCACCTGTCTCTGTAGACACCTGTCCCAATGCCTGCCACCTACACACACACACACACACACACACACACACACACACACACACACACACACACACACACACACACACACACACACACACACACACACACACACACACACACACACACACACACACACACACACACACACACACACACACACAGAGAGAGCAGAGAAGAGAGAGATTTGTCCACACCATCCAAAAGACACAGAAATGGAGACACACTGTGCCATAGACAAGGCAACTCACAGTTGGCCTCTGCAGTGGTAGAGGAGTCCTGCTTTAGGCTGGTTAGTCTCAAGTTGTAGTTTTCTTTCAGAGCCTCGACAAGCCTTTTCTTCAGGGATTCCTGCAACACAGACAAATAGAGACACAGAGAGGCGAATCATTAATTCCAATATAGATGAATTTTCACTTATTCATGTGTTGATGTCAATGGGAGATTAAGTGGAAGTTAGGGTTTGCCCCTGAGAGAAGATCATTTAGGTCGGGATTTAACCTAAACAAATTCAGATTCTGGTGACAAATTATTGTAGTGCACTATATTGGTCCAAAGTAGTGCACTATATTGGTTCAAAGTAGTGCACTATATTGGTCCAAAGTAGTGCACTATATTGGTCCTAAGTAGTGCACTATATTGATCCTAAGTAGTGCACTATATTGGTCCAAAGTAGTGCACTATATTGGTCCTAAGTAGTGCACTATATTGGTCCTAAGTAGTGCACTATATTGGTCCAAAGTAGTGCACTATATTGGTTCAAAGTAGTGCACTATATTGGTCCAAAGTAGTGCACTATATTGGTCCAAAGTAGTGCACTATATTGGTTCAAAGTAGTGCACTATATTGGTCCAAAGTAGTGCACTATATTGGTTCAAAGTAGTGCACTATATTGGTCCAAAGTAGTGCCATATATTCAGTAGGGAATAGTGTGCCATTTGGAACACATTCCTAGTGTTGTTGAGGTACTAACCAGCTGCTGATGAGGTACTAACCAGCTGCTGATGAGGTACTAACCAGCTGCTGTTGAGGTACTAACCAGCTGCTGTTGTGGTACTAACCAGCTGCTGTTGAGGTACTAACCAGCTGCTGATGAGGTACTAACCAGCTGCTGTTGTGGTACTAACCAGCTGCTGTTGAGGTACTAACCAGCTGCTGTTGAGGTACTAACCAGCTGCTGTTGAGGTACTAACCAGCTGCTGTTGAGGTACTAACCAGCTGCTGATGAGGTACTAACCAGCTGCTGTTGTGGTACTAACCAGCTGCTGATGAGGTACTAACCAGCTGCTGTTGAGGTACTAACCAGCTGCTGTTGAGGTACTAACCAGCTGCTGATGAGGTACTAACCAGCTGCTGTTGAGGTACTAACCAGCTGCTGTTGAGGTACTAACCAGCTGCTGTTGAGAGGTACTAACCAGCTGCTGTTGAGGTACTAACCAGCTGCTGTTGAGGTACTAACCAGCTGCTGTTGAGGTACTAACCAGCTGCTGTTGAGGTACTAACCAGCTGCTGTTGAGGTACTAATCAGCTGCTGATGAGGTACTAACCAGCTGCTGATGAGGTACTAACCAGCTGCTGTTGAGGTACTAACCAGCTGTTGTTGAGGTACTAACCAGCTGCTGTTGAGGTACTAACCAGCTGCTGTTGAGGTACTAACCAGCTGCTGATGAGGTACTAACCAGCTGCTGTTGAGGTACTAACCAGCTGCTGTTGAGGTACTAACCAGCTGCTGTTGAGGTACTAACCAGCTGCTGTTGAGGTACTAACCAGCTGCTGATGAGGTACTAACCAGCTGCTGTTGAGGTACTAACCATCTGTTGAGGTACTAACCAGCTGCTGTTGAGGTACTAACCAGCTGCTGTTGAGGTACTAATCAGCTGCTGTTGAGGTACTAACCAGCTGCTGTTGAGGTACTAACCATCTGTTGAGGTACTAACCAGCTGCTGTTGAGGTACTAACCAGCTGCTGTTGAGGTACTAACCAGCTGCTGTTGAGGTACTAACCAGCTGCTGTTGAGGTACTAACCAGCTGTTGAGGTACTAACCAGCTGCTGTTGAGGTACTAACCAGCTGCTGTTGAGGTACTAACCAGCTGCTGTTGGGGTACTAACCAGCTGCTGTTGAGGTACTAACCAGCTGCTGTTGAGGTACTAACCAGCTGCTGTTGAGGTACTAACCAGCTGCTGTTGAGGTACTAACCAGCTGCTGTTGAGGTACTAACCAGCTGCTGTTGGGGTACTAACCAGCTGCTGTTGAGGTACTAACCAGCTGCTGTTGAGGTACTAACCAGCTGCTGTTGAGGTACTAACCAGCTGTTGAGGTACTAACCAGCTGCTGTTGAGGTACTAACCAGCTGTTGAGGTACTAACCAACTGCTGTTGTGTGAAGGACAGCTTCCTCTTCAGGAGAGCTATCTCACTGCACTGTGGAGTCACATCAACATGACTCTCACTCTGTTCTTGTCCTCCTCTGTTCTGTCCTTCTCTCTTTTCTTCTGTCTCTGTCAGACAGGAAGTAGCAGGAGGTGATCCCAGGGCAGAGAGCAGGTCGTAGGCCTGGCCTGGAGAGGAGACAGAAGACAGGAAGGTACACGGTGTGAGAACGGTATCTAGGAAGTTTCTTGTTATCGTTACAATGGCAAGCAAAGGACTAGCTAATGTATTAGTCTGAGGAAAATATGTTAGAATGGTTACATCTAGAATGGTTATATATATACTTTTATTTCACCTTTATTTCACCAAGTAGGCAAGTTGAGAACAAACATACAGTCAATAATACAGTAGAATAATAAGTATTTTTACAATGTGAGCAAATGAGGTGAGATAAGGGAGGTAAAGGCAAAAAAAAGCCACGGTGGCAAAGTAAATACAATATAGCAAGTAAAACACTGGAATGGTAGATTTGCAGTGGAAGAATGTGCAAAGTAGAGATAGAAATAATGGGGTGCAAAGGAGCAAAATAAATAAATACAGTAGGGGAAGAGGTAGTTGTTTGGGCTAAATTATAGGTGGGCTATGTACAGGTGCAGTAATCTGTGAGCTGCTCTGACAGCTGGTGCTTAAAGCTAGTGAGGGAGATGAGTGTTTCCAGTTTCAGAGATTTTTGTAGTTCGTTCCAGTCATTGGCAGCAGAGAACTGGAAGGAGAGGCGGCCAAAGGAGGAATGTATAAACAGTGGAGAGAACAAGTATTTGATACACTGCCGGTTTTGCAGGTTTTCCTACTTACAAAGCATGTAGAGGTCTGTAATTTTTCTCCCCACTGTATATATATATCTAGAATGGTTAAAAACCCAGGTCTAAAACATCTGTTTGTGTGAGTGATGATGACGACACATAAATGCATCTCCGTGGTCAGTAGTAAGTGCAGTACATATGGAACAGGGTACTATTTGGGATGTAGCGTAGTGACTGATTGTGTACCCAGGAAGCTGGGGTTAAGGTGGAGGGAGCGTGTGCCAGCCCAGTGCTGATCCACCAGGTTCAGGAGTCCTCTCAGGGAGGAGGAGAGCTCTGCCACCCCAGGCTGAGGTGATGGAGTCCTGGGCACAGAGAGGTGGTCACTAAGCCCTAGTCTGGAGATCTGGAAAAATACAATGATTAAAGAAAGGCCTTATCATTCGAGTGAAAACAGAAGTTTGTCCAAAAAAAATGGTGTCATGATATCCTTGTTTCTAGAACAATAAGATCAGGTAAATGTTTCTAACACTGTAATCTCACCTCACTTAAAAAGTGATCTTTCTACATTATATTTGGTCTCTTAGACCTCGACCGAGCACTTGGCCCAAAAGTGTCTGTGTGCTCTGCTGTGTTGTGAGAGGCAGTGCATTGAGATTAGCCCCAAAGTATCTGTGTGCTCTACTGTGTTGTGAGAGGCAGTGCATTGAGATTAGCCCCAAAGTGTCTGTGTGCTCTACTGTGTTGTGAGAGGCAGTGCATTGAGATTAGCCCCAAAGTGTCTGTGTGCTCTACTGTGTTGTGAGAGGCAGTGCATTGAGATTAGCCCCAAAGTGTCTGTGTGCTCTGCTGTGTTGTGAGAGGCAGTGCATTGAGATTAGCCCCAAAGTGTCTGTGTGCTCTACTGTGCTGTGAGAGACAGTGCATTGAGATGGTGTTCCCACTCCTCTCACATTACTGATGCTCCCTCCCAAATGGCACCCTATTCCATTTATAGTGCATTAACCCCATAGGACCCTGGTGAAAAGTAGTGCACACTATATAGGGAATAGGGTGCCAATTTGGACTCAACCCTCCTTCCAGAACCCTTTAAGTAACAGATCCTCACCCTCAGTACCGCCAAGTTCAATGTCCCTGCCAATCACACAGTAACCCACCAAATATTTTCACAGATAATTACTCTTCTTGGTTCTGAACAGATAAGAGAGATCTCAAAAGCCAGTGTTGTCTTACCCCCCGCACATCCCTCAATGAAATGAGCTTCTCAAATGAATGTCGTCGTCCCCCCCCCCCCCCAAGGCAGTAAGACTTCATAGCGTTTGTGGAGATTACTCCCCAGAGGGGGTTGGCTTGGGATGTGATAAATACTGTGAAACACACGTAGACTTTACATGTCGGACCACAGACCATAGCCTCCTGTCATTAGCATTAAGGACCACAGCCTCCTGTCATTAGCATTAAGGACCACAGCCTCCTGTCATTAGCATTAAGGACCACAGCCTCCTGTCATTAGCATTAAGGACCACAGCATCCTGTCATTAGCATTAAGGACCACAGCCTCCTGGCATTAGCATTAAGGACCACAGCCTCCTGTCATTAGCATTAAGGACCACAGCCTCCTGTCATTAGCATTAAGGACCACAGCCTCCTGTCATTAGCATTAAGAACCACAGCCTCCTGTCATTAGCATTAAGGACCACAGCCTCCTGTCATTAGCATTAAGGACCACAGCCAGCCTCCTGTCATTAGCATTAAGGACCACAGCCTCCTGTCATTAGCATTAAGGACCACAGCCTCCTGTCATTAGTATTAAGGACCACAGCCTCCTGTCATTAGCATTAAGGACCACAGCATCCTGTCATTAGCATTAAGGACCACAGCCTCCTGTCATTAGCATTAAGGACCACAGCCTCCTGTCATTAGCATTAAGGACCACAGCCTCCTGTCATTAGTATTAAGGACCACAGCCTCCTGTCATTAGTATTAAGGACCACAGCCTCCTGTCATTAGCATTAAGGACCACAGCCTCCTGTCATTAGTATTAAGGACCACAGCCTCCTGTCATTAGCATTAAGGACCACAGCCTCCTGTCATTAGCATTAAGGACCACAGCCTCCTGGCATTAGCATTAAGGACCACAGCCTCCTGTCATTAGCATTAAGGACCACAGCCTCCTGTCATTAGCATTAAGGACCACAGCCTCCTGTCATTAGCATTAAGGACCACATCCTCCTGTCATCAGCATTAAGGACCACAGCCTCCTGTCATTAGCATTAAGGACCACAGCCTCCTGTCATTAGCATTAAGGACCACAGCCTCCTGTCATTAGCATTAAGGACCACAGCCTCCTGTCATTAGCATTAAGGACCACAGCCTCCTGTCATTAGCATTAAGGACCACAGCCTCCTGTCATTAGCATTAAGGACCACAGCCTCCTGTCATTAGCATTAAGGACCACAGCCTCCTGTCATTAGCATTAAGGACCACAGCCTCCTGTCATTAGCATTAAGGACCACAGCCTCCTGTCATTAGCATTAAGGACCACAGCCTCCTGTCATTAGCATTAAGGACCACAGCCTCCTGTCATTAGCATCAAGGTGTGTAAAACCTCATGTCTGGCCACAGACCACAGCTTTCTGCCATTAGCATCAAGGTGTGTAAAACCTCATGCTACATCAAAGGTGCCATGGAATGACTCTGTATCATGGAATAATTGGGTCGTTGCTATTCTAGTGTTATTGATGCAGACAGCTGCATCAATAACAGCTGTCGACTGGTCACATTGATCTGTGACACCACAACATTGATCTGTGACCCCACAACATTGATCTGTGACCCCACAACGTTGATCTGTGACCCCACAACGTTGATCTGTGACCCCACAACGTTGATCTGTGACCCCACAACGTTGATCTGTGACCCCACAACATTGATCTGTGACCCCACAACATTCATCTGTGACGACACTTCTGTATTCACACTGTAGGCTACTTATGATGTGTGTGTTAATATTTAAATAAATAAATATCAGTCATTTTTGTTGTTTAATTTATTTAACCTTTTATTTAACCAGGAAGTGCTCATTCGAGATTAGATGGGTTTTTTTTTCCAGGAGCGTTCTGGATTAAGTTGGCGCGTGTTTTCTATCCGCTATAAATTGTTCGGGGTTTGGAGCGTGTGTTGACTAACTTAGTCCTGTTGTCTCCGGACTGAAGCAGATCAAACTAAATCAAACTAGAATCAAACTAGAATCAAACTAAATAAAACTAGAATCAAACTAGAATCAAACTAAATCAAACTAGAATCAAACTAAATAAAACTAGAATCAAACTAGAATCAAACTAAATCAAACTAGAATCAAACTAAATCAAACTAGAATCAAACTAAATCAAACTAGAATCAAACTAGAATCAAACTAGAATCAAACTAAATCAAACTAAATCAAACTAGAATCAAACTAGAATCAAACTAGAATCAAACTAAATCCAACTAGAATCAAACTAGAATCAAACTAGAATCAAACTAAATCAAACTAGAATCAAACTAAATCAAACTAAATCAAACTAAATCAAACTAGAATCAAACTAGAATCAAACTAGAATCAAACTAAATCCAACTAGAATCCAACTAGAATCAAACTAAATCAAACTAGAATCAAACTAAATCAAACTAGAATCAAACTAGAATCAAATTAGAATCAAACTAAATCAAACTAGAATCTACAATATACATGTACGTGTTGACCTGTGTTGTGTTGATGGAGTTGAATCTGGTGTCTGTCTGCAGGTCTGACCCTGGGGGAGGTGGGCTGTAAAGACTGGAGTAGAGACCGGACCGGGCAGTCTGCCCAGTGTAGTCTACCGGACCAGAGGGAGAGTAGAGACCTGAGTAGAGACCGGACCGGGCAGTCTGCCCAGTGTAGTCTACCGGACCAGAGAGTAGAGACCAGACGGGCAGTCTGCCCAGTGTAGTCTACCGGACCAGAGGGAGAGTAGAGACAGGACCCGGCAGTCTGCCCAGTGTAGTCTACTGGACCAGAGGGAGAGTAGAGACAGGACCGGGCAGTCTGACCAGTGTAGTCTACCGGACCAGAGGGAGAGTAGAGACCGGAGTAGAGACCGGACCGGGCAGTCTGCCCAGTGTAGTCTACTGGACCAGAGGGACAGTAGAGACAGGACCCGGCAGTCTGCACAGTGTAGTCTACCTGACCAGAGGGAGAGTAGAGACAGCAGTCTGCCCAGTGTAGTCTACCTGACCAGAGGGAGAGTAGAGACAGGACCCGGCAGTCTGCCCAGTGTAGTCTACCTGACCAGGGGGAGTTAGAGCAACCAGACAGCCCTGCTCCATGCTCTGTCTCTGGGGAGATCCTCCATGTTGTATCCTGGAGGCCTGCTGAAGCCTGGGGCTCTGGTGATCCAGCAGCCTATCCACAGAGACACTCCGTGGGGCTGGACTCTGGCACCGACTGGCCCCTTCAGAGAACCGCCGGAGGACAGTGGAATCGTCTGATCGGTGAGTGGCTACATACAGGTCTGGAGTAGGGAGGAGACAACACACCCATCTCTTAGAGAAGTAGCCTGGTCTGTAGATGAGAGACAGACTGGTGTTCTAAATGTCACTGTGTTCCCTAGATAGTGCACTACACACCTTTGTCCAGAACTCATAGGGAATGAAGACAGTACAGGGTGCCACTACGACCATTGACCCTGGTCTGTACAGTTCTCTAACGTGGGTATTTAGTTTCCTTGTACAAGTCTGCCCTCTAGTGGCTAAAATGAAACATGAGCATCAATTAGGGAATGAGATTTTACAAGGAAAATGACATCACGAGATAGTAACTACAACCACCACTACTACTACTACTTCTGTTACTACTACTACTGTTACTAATACTACACTACGGCAGCTTAGCCTAGTGGTTAGAGCGTTGGACTAGTAACCGGAAGGTTGCGAGTTCAAACCCCCGAGCTGACAAGGTACAAATCTGTCGTTCTGCCCCTGAACAGGCAGTTAACCCACTGTTCCTAGGCTGTCATTGAAAATAAGAATTTGTTCTTAACTGACTTGCCTAGTTAAATAAAGGTAAAATAAAGGTAAAAAAATAATAATACTACACTACTACTAAGACTACTACTACTATAGTACTACTACCACTACTAGACTACTACTAGACTACTACTATACTACTACTATAGTACTACTACCACTACTAGACTCCTACTAGACTACTACTATACTACTACTATAGTACTACTACCACTACTAGACTACTACTAGACTACTACTATACTACTACTATAGTACTACTACCACTACTAGACTACTACTAGACTACTACTATACTACTACTATAGTACTACTACCACTACTAGACTACTACTAGACTACTACTATACTACTACTATAGTACTACTACTACCACTACTAGACTACTACTATACTACTACTATAGTACTACTACCACTACTAGACTACTACTACTACTACTACTATAGTACTACTACTACCACTACTAGAATACTACTATACTACTACTATAGTACTACTACTACCACTACTAGACTACTACTATACTACTACTATAGTACTACTACTACCACTACTAGACTACTACTACTACTACTACTATAGTACTACTACTACCACTACTAGACTACTACTATACTACTACTATAGTACTACTACTACCACTACTAGACTACTACTACTACTACTACTATAGTACTACTACTACCACTACTAGACTACTACTATACTACTACTATAGTACTACTACTACCACTACTAGACTACTACTATACTACTACTATAGTACTACTACTACCACTACTAGACTACTACTATACTACTACTATAGTACTACTACTACCACTACTAGACTACTACTACTACTACTACTACCACTACTAGACTACTACTACTACTACTACTATAGTACTACTACTACCACTACTAGACTACTACTACTACTACTACTATAGTACTACTACTACCACTACTAGACTACTACTATACTACTACTATAGTACTACTACTACCACTACTAGACTACTACTATACTACTACTATAGTACTACTACTACTACTACTACTATAGTACTACTACTACCACTACTAGACTACTACTATACTACTACTACTACTACTAATATACTGCTACTACTATACTACTTCTACTACTATACTACTACTACTACTACTACTACTATAGTACTACTACTACTACCACTACTAGACTACTACTATACTACTACTACTACTATACTGCTACTACTATACTACTTCTACTACTATACTACTACTACTACTACTACTACTACTATGACGATGACAACGACTACTACTACTACCACTACTACTAAGACAACTACTATTAGTATTATACTACTACTACTACTACTACCACTGCTACTACTAAGACAACTACTACTACTACACTACTACTACTACTACTACTACTACTACTACTACTACTACTACTACTACTACTACACTACTACTACACTACTACTACACTACTACTACACTACTACTACTACTACTACTACTACTACTACTACTACTACTACTATTAAGACAACTACTATTAGTATTATACTACTACTACTACACTACTACTACTACTACTACTACTACTAAGACTACTACTACTACTATTGTACTACTACTACTACTACTACTACTACTACTACTACTACTACCACTGCTACTACTAAGACAACTACTATTAGTACTATATACTACTACTACACTACTACTACTACTACTACTACTACTAAGACTACTACTACTAATTGGTACTACTACTACTACTACTACTACTACTACTACTACTATGACGATGACAACGACTACTACTACTACCACTACTACTAAGACAACTACTACTACTACACTACTACTACTACTACTACTACTACTACTACTACTACTACTACTACTACTACTACTACTACTACTACTACACTACTACTACACTACTACTACACTACTACTACACTACTACTACTACTACTACTACTACTACTACTACTACTACTGCTACTACTAAGACAACTACTATTAGTCCTATACTACTACTACTACACTACTACTACTACTACTACTACTTATGTTACTACTACTATAGTACTACTACCACTACTAGACTACTACTACTACTACTACTATAGTACTACTACTACCACTACTAGAATACTACTATACTACTACTATAGTACTACTACTACCACTACTAGACTACTACTATACTACTACTATAGTACTACTACTACCACTACTAGACTACTACTACTACTACTACTATAGTACTACTACTACCACTACTAGACTACTACTATACTACTACTATAGTACTACTACTACCACTACTAGACTACTACTACTACTACTACTATAGTACTACTACTACCACTACTAGACTACTACTATACTACTACTATAGTACTACTACTACCACTACTAGACTACTACTATACTACTACTATAGTACTACTACTACCACTACTAGACTACTACTATACTACTACTATAGTACTACTACTACCACTACTAGACTACTACTACTACTACTACTACCACTACTAGACTACTACTACTACTACTACTATAGTACTACTACTACCACTACTAGACTACTACTACTACTACTACTATAGTACTACTACTACCACTACTAGACTACTACTATACTACTACTATAGTACTACTACTACCACTACTAGACTACTACTATACTACTACTATAGTACTACTACTACTACTACTACTATAGTACTACTACTACCACTACTAGACTACTACTATACTACTACTACTACTACTAATATACTGCTACTACTATACTACTTCTACTACTATACTACTACTACTACTACTACTACTATAGTACTACTACTACCACTACTAGACTACTACTATACTACTACTACTACTATACTGCTACTACTATACTACTTCTACTACTATACTACTACTACTACTACTACTACTACTATGACGATGACAACGACTACTACTACTACCACTACTACTAAGACAACTACTATTAGTATTATACTACTACTACTACTACTACCACTGCTACTACTAAGACAACTACTACTACTACACTACTACTACTACTACTACTACTACTACTACTACTACTACTACTACTACTACACTACTACTACACTACTACTACACTACTACTACACTACTACTACTACTACTACTACTACTACTACTACTACTACTACTATTAAGACAACTACTATTAGTATTATACTACTACTACTACACTACTACTACTACTACTACTACTACTAAGACTACTACTACTACTATTGGTACTACTACTACTACTACTACTACTACTACTACTACTACTACCACTGCTACTACTAAGACAACTACTATTAGTACTATACTACTACTACTACACTACTACTACTACTACTACTACTACTAAGACTACTACTACTACTATTGGTACTACTACTACTACTACTACTACTACTACTACTACTATGACAATGACAACGACTACTACTACTACCACTACTACTAAGACAACTACTACTACTACACTACTACTACTACTACTACTACTACTACTACTACTACTACTACTACTACTACTACTACTACTACTACTACACTACTACTACACTACTACTACACTACTACTACACTACTACTACTACTACTACTACTACTACTACTACTACTACTGCTACTACTAAGACAACTACTATTAGTCCTATACTACTACTACTACACTACTACTACTACTACTACTACTTATGTTACTACTACTAAGACTACTACTACTACTAAGACTACTACTGCTACTGCTACTACTACTACTAAGACTACTACTGCTACTACTACTACCATTAGCACTATACTACTACTGCTACTACTACTACTACACTACTACTGCACTACTACTGCTAAGACTACTACTACTACTACTACTATAGTACTACTACTACCACTACTAGACTACTACTACTACTACTATACTACTACTACTACTATACTGCTACTACTATACTACTTCTACTACTATACTACTACTACTACTACTACTACTATGACGATGACAACGACTACTACTACTACCACTACTACTAAGACAACTACTATTAGTATTATACTACTACTACACTACTACTACTACTACTACTACTACTACTACTACTACTACTACTACTACACTACTACTACACTACTACTACACTACTACTACACTACTACTACTACTACTACTACTACTACTACTACTATTAAGACAACTACTATTAGTATTATACTACTACTACTACTACTACTACTACTACTACTACTACCACTGCTACTACTAAGACAACTACTATTAGTACTATACTACTACTACTACACTACTACTACTACTACTACTACTACTACTACTACTACTACTATTAAGACAACTACTATTAGTATTATACTACTACTACTACTACTACTACTACTACTACTACTACTACCACTGCTACTACTAAGACAACTACTATTAGTACTATACTACTACTACTACACTACTACTACTACTACTACTACTACTACTACTACTACTACTACTAAGACTACTACTACTACTATTGGTACTACTACTACTACTATACTACTACTAAGACTACTACTACTATTGGTACTACTACTACTACTACTACTATACTACTACTAAGACTACTACTACTACCACTACTACTACTACTACTACTACTACTACTACTACTACTACTACTACCACTGCTACTACTAAGACAACTACTATTAGTACTATACTACTACTACTACACTACTACTACTACTACTACTACTACTAAGACTACTACTACTACTATTGGTACTACTACTACTACTAAGACTATTACTACTATTGGTACTACTACTACTACTACTACTACTATACTACTACTAAGACTACTACTACTACCACTACTACTACTACTACTACTACTACTATACTACTACTACTATACTACTACTACTACTACTACTATACTACTACTGCTGTTACTACTACTATTACTGATGTACTACTACTACTACTACTACTACTACTACTATTGGTACTACCACCACCACTACTACTACTATACTACTACTACTACTACTGCTGTTACTACTTCTACTACGACTACTTCTACTGGTACTACTACTACTACCACTACTACTACTACTAAGACTACTACTACCACTACTACTACTACTACTACTACTACTACCACTACTACTATTACTAATAGTACTACTACTACTACTACTACTACTACTACACTACTACTACTACCACTACTACTACTACTAAGACTACTACTACCACTACTACTACTACTACTACTACTACTACTACTACTACTACTACTACCACTACTACTATTACTAATACTACTACTACTACTACTACACTACTACCACTACTACCACAATGCTACTGCTACTACTAGTATTGGTACTACTACTACTATTGGTACTACTACTACTACTACTACTACTACTACTACTATTATTGGTACTACTACCACTACTACTATTACTAATAGTAATACTACTACTACTACCACTACTACTATTACTAATAGTACTACTACTACTACTACTACTACTACTACTACTACTACTACTACCACTACTACCACAATGCTACTGCTACTACTACTATTGGTACTACTACTACTATTGGTACTACTACTACTACTACTACTACTACTATTATTGGTACTACTACTACTACTACTACTATTATTGGTACTACTACTACTACTACTACTACACTACCACCGCTACTACCACAATGCTACTGCTACTACTACTACTATACTACTACTAAGACTACTACTACTACCACTACTACTACTACTACTACTATACTACTACTACTATACTACTACTACTACTACTATACTACTACTGCTGTTACTACTACTATTACTGATATACTACTACTACTACTACTACTACTATTGGTACAACCACCACCACTACTACTACTATACTACTACTACTACTACTGCTGTTACTACTTCTACTACGACTACTTCTACTGGTACTACTACTACTACTACTACACTACTACTACTACCACTACCACTACTACTACTACTAAGACTACTACTACCACTACTACTACTACTACTACTACTACTACTACTACTACTACCACTACTACTATTACTAATAGTACTACTACTACTACTACTACTACTACTACTACTACTACTACTACACTACTACTACTACCACTACTACTACTACTAAGACTACTACTACCACTACTACTACTACTACTACTACTACTACTACTACTACCACTACTACTATTACTAATAGTACTACTACTACTACTACCACTACTACTATTACTAATAGTACTACTACTACTACTACTACTACTACTACTACTACTACTACTGCTACTACTAAGACAACTACTATTAGTCCTATACTACTACTACTACACTACTACTACTACTACTACTACTTATGTTACTACTACTAAGACTACTACTACTACTAAGACTACTACTGCTACTGCTACTACTACTACTAAGACTACTACTGCTACTACTACTACCATTAGCACTATACTACTACTGCTACTACTACTACTACACTACTACTGCACTACTACTGCTAAGACTACTACTACTACTACTACTACTATAGTACTACTACTACCACTACTAGACTACTACTACTACTACTACTATACTACTACTACTACTATACTGTTACTACTATACTACTTCTACTACTATACTACTACTACTACTACTACTACTATGACGATGACAACGACTACTACTACTACCACTACTACTAAGACAACTACTATTAGTATTATACTACTACTACTACACTACTACTACTACTACTACTACTACTACTACTACTACTACTACTACTACTACACTACTACTACACTACTACTACACTACTACTACTACTACTACTACTACTACTACTACTACTACTATTAAGACAACTACTATTAGTATTATACTACTACTACTACTACTACTACTACTACTACCACTGCTACTACTAAGACAACTACTATTAGTACTATACTACTACTACTACACTACTACTACTACTACTACTACTACTACTACTACTACTACTACTACTATTAAGACAACTACTATTAGTATTATACTACTACTACTACTACTACTACTACTACTACCACTGCTACTACTAAGACAACTACTATTAGTACTATACTACTACTACTACACTACTACTACTACTACTACTACTACTACTACTACTACTACTACTACTAAGACTACTACTACTACTATTGGTACTACTACTACTACTATACTACTACTAAGACTACTACTACTATTGGTACTACTACTACTACTACTATACTACTACTAAGACTACTACTACTACCACTACTACTACTACTACTACTACTACTACTACTACTACTACTACCACTGCTACTACTAAGACAACTACTATTAGTACTATACTACTACTACTACACTACTACTACTACTACTACTACTACTAAGACTACTACTACTACTATTGGTACTACTACTACTACTAAGACTATTACTACTATTGGTACTACTACTACTACTACTACTATACTACTACTAAGACTACTACTACTACCACTACTACTACTACTACTACTATTATACTACTACTACTATACTACTACTACTACTACTACTATACTACTACTGCTGTTACTACTACTATTACTGTTGTACTACTACTACTACTACTACTACTACTACTACTACTATTGGTACTACCACCACCACTACTACTACTATACTACTACTACTACTACTGCTGTTACTACTTCTACTACGACTACTTCTACTGGTACTACTACTACTACTACACTACTACTACTACCACTACTACTACTACTAAGACTACTACTACCACTACTACTACTACTACTACTACTACTACCACTACTACTATTACTAATAGTACTACTACTACTACTACTACTACTACTACACTACTACTACTACCACTACTACTACTACTAAGACTACTACTACCACTACTACTACTACTACTACTACTACTACTACCACTACTACTATTACTAATACTACTACTACTACTACTACACTACTACCACTACTACCACAATGCTACTGCTACTACTAGTATTGGTACTACTACTACTATTGGTACTACTACTACTACTACTACTACTACTACTATTATTGGTACTACTACCACTACTACTATTACTAATAGTAATACTACTACTACTACCACTACTACTATTACTAATAGTACTACTACTACTACTACTACTACTACTACTACTACTACTACTACTACTACCACTACTACCACAATGCTACTGCTACTACTACTATTGGTACTACTACTACTATTGGTACTACTACTACTACTACTACTACTACTATTATTGGTACTACTACTACTACTACTACTATTATTGGTACTACTACTACTACTACTACTACTACACTACCACCGCTACTACCACAATGCTACTGCTACTACTACTACTATACTACTACTAAGACTACTACTACTACCACTACTACTACTACTACTACTATACTACTACTACTATACTACTACTACTACTACTATACTACTACTGCTGTTACTACTACTATTACTGATATACTACTACTACTACTACTACTACTATTGGTACAACCACCACCACTACTACTACTATACTACTACTACTACTACTGCTGTTACTACTTCTACTACGACTACTTCTACTGGTACTACTACTAATACTACTACACTACTACTACTACCACTACTACTACTACTAAGACTACTACTACCACTACTACTACTACTACTACTACTACTACTACTACTACTACTACCACTACTACTATTACTAATAGTACTACTACTACTACTACTACTACTACTACTACTACTACTACTACACTACTACTACTACCACTACTACTACTACTAAGACTACTACTACCACTACTACTACTACTACTACTACTACTACTACTACTACCACTACTACTATTACTAATAGTACTACTACTACTACTACCACTACTACTATTACTAATAGTACTACTACTACTACTACTACTACTACTACTACTACTACTACTAAACTACTACCACTACTACCACAATGCTACTGCTACTACTAGTATTGGTACTACTACTACTATTGGTACTACTACTACTACTACTACTACTACTATTATTGGTACTACTACCACTACTACTATTACTAATAGTACTACTACTACTACTACCACTACTACTATTACTAATAGTACTACTACTACTACTACTACTACTACTACACTACTACCACTACTACCACAATGCTACTGCTACTACTACTATTGGTACTACTACTACTATTGGTACTACTACTACTACTACTACTACTACTACTATTATTGGTACTACTACTACTACTACTACTACACTACCACTACTACTACTACTACTACTATTATTGGTACTACTACTACTACTACTACTACACTACCACTACTACTACTACCACTACTACTACTACTACTACTATTATTGGTACTACTACTACTACTACTACTACACTACCACTACTACTACTACTACTACTATTATTGGTACTACTACTACTACTACTACTACACTACCGCTACTACTACTACCACTACTACTACTACTACTATTATTATTGGTACTACTACTACTACTACTACTACACTACCACTACTACTACTACTACTACTACTACTATTATTGGTACTACTACTATTGGTACTACTACTACACTACCACTACTACTACTACTACTACACAATGATATCATCTGATAGTAATGGTCCACTTTCCAGACACTGTCTGTGATTTGGTTATCACCATATACTGTTCATTACTGTATTATACTGCATTATACTGTATTATAAACTGTACTCTATATTACTGTTGGTAATTCATATGGTCTCTAACCTGAGGTGAGCCTCAGCAGTCTGCTGTCCCGGGCCTCCAAGTCTGTATCTCTGGGAGGTGGTGGAGCCAGGGACTGGAGTACTGGAGTCAAGCTGGAGGAGAGGGAATGGGCACGGCTGCACTCAGGGGCCCAGGCTTTTGGGGCCTGTACTGGGTCTTGTGGCTCTGGGTCTGTCCCCAATGGAGGGGTCCATGGTGCCTGTCCCCTGCCCAGTTGGGTATCATACGGTTGGAGGTTAGGCTGGAGATTGGGCTGGAGGTTAGGCTGGAGGTTAGGCTGGAGGTTGGGCTGAAGGTTGGGCTGGAGTTTGGGCTGGAGGTTAGGCTGGAGGTTAGGCTGGAGGTTAGGCTGGAGGTTGAGCTGGAGGTTGGGCTGGAGGTTAGGTTGGAGGTTGGGCTGGCGGTTGGGCTGGAGGTTAGGCTGGAGGTTGGGCTGAAGGTTGGGCTGGAGGTTAGGCTGGAGATTGGGCTGGAGGTTGGGCTGAAGGTTGGGCTGGAGGTTGAGCTGGAGGTTGGGCTGGAGGTTGGGATGGAGGTTGGGCTGAAGGTTGGGCTGGAGGTTGAGCTGGAGGTTAGGCTGGAGGTTGGGCTGGAGGTTGGGCTGGAGGTTGGGCTGGAGGTTGGGCTGGAGGTTGGGCTGGAGGTTGGGCTGGAGGTTGGGCTGGAGGTTGAGCTGGAGGTTGGGCTGAAGGTTGGGCTGAAGGTTAGGCTGGAGGTTGGGCTGAAGGTTGGGCTGGAGGTTGGGCTGAAGGTTAGGCTGGAGGTTGAGCTGGAGGTTGGGCTGGAGGTTAGGCTGGAGGTTAGGCTGGAGGTTGGGCTGGAGGTTCTGAGGGTCAGGTGTTGACACATCAGAGGTGTTGTTACTGGAAAAGTCCTGAGCGAAGGTCACCCGGCCTCGGCCTCTGTCTCTGGAGCGGGTTGGAGAGCGGCCGGAGCGCAGAGAGGAGCGAGGGGGAGAGGGCAGAGAGGGTGAGGGCAGAGAGGAGCGAGGGGGAGAGGGTAGAGAGGAGCGAGGGGGAGAGGGCAGAGAGGGTGAGGGCAGAGAGGAGCGAGGGGGAGAGGGTAGGGGCTGGAACTCTGAACCACAGTTATGAGCAGTGTTAGATGTAGAAAAGTTGTGATGTTTCTCTATATTTGTTGGTTGGGCTGTTCTTTAATCATTTGTCCTCAACCCCAAAAAAACATTCTACAACCTACTGAATGACTTTGGAACACAGATGAAATGTTGATCTGAAATGGCAATACAAACTCAACATGTAGACCCATGTCCATACCCTCTCCCTGTAGGTCCTTACCCTCTCCCTGTAGGTCCTTACCCTCTCCCTGTAGGTCCTTACCCTCTCCCTGTAGGTCCTTACCCTCTTCCTGTAGGTCCTTACCCTCTCCCTGTAGGTCATTACCCTCTCCCTGTAGGTCCTTACCCTCTCCCTGTAGGTCCTTACCCTCTCCCTGTAGGTCCTTACCCTCTCCCTGTAGGTCCTTACCCTCTCCCTGTAGGTCCTTACCCTCTTCCTGTAGGTCCTTACCCTCTCCCTGTAGGTCCTTACCCTCTCCCTGTAGGTCCTTACCCTCTCCCTGTAGGTCCTTACCCTCTCCCTGTAGGTCCTTCCCTCTCCATGTAGGTCCATGTCCTTACCCTCTCCCTGTAGGTCCTTACCCTCTCCCTGTAGGTCCTTACCCTCTCCCTGTAGGTCCTTACCCTCTCCCTGTAGGTCCTTACTCTCTCCCTGTAGGTCCTTACCCTCTCCCTGTAGGTCCTTACCCTCTCCCTGTAGGTCCTTACCCTCTTCCTGTAGGTCCTTACCCTCTCCCTGTAGGTCCTTACCCTCTCCCTGTAGGTCCTTACCCTCTCCCTGTAGGTCCTTACCCTCTCCCTGTAGGTCATTCCCCTCTCCATGTAGGTCCATGTCCTTACCCTCTCCCTGTAGGTCCTTACCCTCTCCCTGTAGGTCCTTACCCTCTCCCTGTAGGTCCTTACCCTCTCCCTGTAGGTCCTTACCCTCTCCCTGTAGGTCCTTACTCTCTCCCTGTAGGTCCTTAATCTCTCCCTGTAGGTCCTTACCCTCTCCCTGTAGGTCCTTACCCTCTCCCTGTAGGTCCTTACCCTTTCCCTGTAGGTCCTTACCCTCTCCCTGTAGGTCCTTACCATCTCCCTGTAGGTCCTTACCCTCTCCCTGTTGGTCATTACCCTCTCCCTGTAGGTCCTTACTCTCTCCCTGTAGGTCCTTACCCTCTCCCTGTAGGTCATTACCCTCTCCCTGTAGGTCCTTACCCTCTCCCTGTAGGTCCTTACCCTCTTCCTGTAGGTCCTTACCCTCTCCCTGTAGGTCCTTACCCTCTCCCTGTAGGCCCTTACCCTCTCCCTGTAGGTCCTTACCCTCTCCCTGTAGGTCCTTACCCTCTTCCTGTAGGTCCTTACCCTCTCCCTGTAGGTCCTTGCCCTCTCCCTGTAGGCCCTTACCCTCTTCCTGTAGGTCCTTACCCTCTTCCTGTAGGTCCTTACCCTCTCCCTGTAGGTCCTTACCCTCTCCCTGTAGGCCCTTACCCACTTCCTGTAGGCCCTTACCCTCTTCCTGTAGGTCCTTACCCTCTTCCAGTAGATCCTTACCCTCTTCCAGTAGGTCCTTACCCTCTCCCTGTAGGTCCTTACCCTCTCCCTGTAGGTCCTTACCCTCTCCCTGTAGGTCCTTACCCTCTCCCTGTAGGTCCTTACCCTCTTCCAGTAGGTCCTTACCCTCTCCCTGTAGGTCCTTACCCTCTCCCTGTAGGTCCTTACCCTCTCCCTGTATGTCCTTACCCTCTTCCTGTAGGCCCTTACCCTCTTCCTGTAGGCCCTTACCCTCTTCCTGTAGGTCCTTACCCTCTCCCTGTAGGTCCCTACCCTCTCCCTGTAGGCCATTACCCTCTTCCTGTAGGTCCTTACCCTCTCCCTGTAGGTCCTTACCCTCTTCCTGTAGGTCCTTACCCTCTTCCTGTAGGCCCTTACCCTCTCCCTGTTGGTCCTTACCCTCTCCCTGTATGTCCTTACCCTCTCCCTGTGGGTCCTTACCCTCTTCCTGTATGTCCTTACCCTCTTCCTGTATGTCCTTACCCTCTTCCTGTAGGTCCTTACCCTCTCCCTGTATGTCCTTACCCTCTCCCTGTAGGTCCTTACCCTCTCCCTGTATGTCCTTACCCTCTCCCTGTAGGTCCTTACCCTCTCCTTTGTAGGTCCTTACCCTCTCCCTGTAGGTCCTTACCCTCTCCCTGTAGGTCCTTACCCTCTCCCTGTATGTCCTTACCCTCTCCCTGTAGGTCATTACCCTCTCCCTGTAGGTCCTTACCCTCTCCCTGTAGGTCCTTACCCTCTCCCTGTAGTTCCATGCCCTCTTCCTGTAGGTCCATGCCCTCTTCCTGTATGTCCTTACCCTCTTCCTGTAGGTCCTGTAGGTCCTTACCCTCTCCCTGTATGTCCTTACCCTCTCCCTGTAGGTCATTACCCTCTCCCTGTAGGTCCTTACCCACTTCCTGTAGGTCCATGCCCTCTTCCTGTAGGTCCATGCCCTCTTCCTGTAGGAAATGAAGATGTGGTTCAGTTTGATTGATCTCATACAACATTGTCCAATAATACACTGCTCAAAAAATAAAGGGAACACTTAAACAACACAATGTAACTCCAAGTCGATCACACTTCTGTGAAATCAAACTGTCCACTTAGGAAGCAACACTGATTGACAATACATTTCACATGCTGTTGTGCCAATGGAATAGACAACAGGTGGAAATTATAGGCAATTAGCAAGACACCCCCAATAAAGGAGTGGTTCTGCAGGTGGTGACCACAGACCACTTCTCAGTTCCTATGCTTCCTGGCTGATGTTTTGGTCACTTTTGAATGCTGGCGGTGCTTTCACTCTAGTCTACAACCCACACAAGTGGCTCAGGTTGTAGTGCAGCTCATCCAGGATGGTACATCAATGCGAGCTGTGGCAAGAAGGTTTGCTGTGTCTGTCAGCGTAGTGTCCAGAGCATGGAGGCGCTACCAGGAGACAGGCCAGTACATCAGGAGACGTGGAGGAGGCCGTAGGAAGGCAACAACCCAGCAGCAGGACCGCTACCTCCGCCTTTGTGCAAGGAGGAGCAGGAGGAGCACTGCCAGAGCCCTGCAAAATGACCTCCAGCAGGCCACAAATGTGCATGTGTCAGCTCAAACGGTCAGAAACAGACTCCATGAGGGTGGTATGAGGGCCCGATGTCCACACGTTGCAGTTTGTGCTTACAGCCCAACACCGTGCAGGACGTTTGGCATTTGCCAGAGAACACCAAGATTGGCAAATTCGTCACTGGCGCCCTGTGCTCTTCACAGATGAAAGCAGGTTCAAGCTGAGCACATGTGACAGACGTGACAGAGTCTGGAGATGCCGTGGAGAACGTTCTGCTGCATGCAACATCCTCCAGCATGACCGGTTTGGCGGTGGGTCAGTCATGGTGTGGGGTGGCATTTATTTGGGGGGCCGCACAGCCTTCCATGTGCTCACCAGAGGTAGCCTGACTGCCATTAGGTACCGAGATGAGATCCTCAGACCCCTTATGAGACCATATGCTGGTGCGGTTGGCCCTGGGTTCCTACTAATGCAGGACAATGCTCGACCTCATGTGGCTGGAGTGTGTCAGCAGTTCCTGCAAGAGGAAGGCATTGATGCTATGGACTGGCCCGCCCGTTCCCCAGACCTGAATCCAATTGAGCACATCTGGGACATCATGTCTCGCTCCATCCACCAACGCCACATTGCACCACAGACTGTCCAGGAGTTGGCGGATGCTTTAGTCCAGGTCTGGGAGGAGATCCCTCAGGAGACCATCCGCCATCTCATCAGGAGCATGCCCAGGCGTTGTAGGGAGGTCATACAGGCACGTGGAGGCTACACACACTACTGAGCCTCATTTTGACTTGTTTTAAGGACATTACATCAAAGTTGGATCAGCCTGTAGTGTGGTTTTCCACTTTAATTTTGAGTGTGACTCCAAATCCAGACCTCCATGGGTTGATAAATTTGATTTCCATTGATAATTTTTGTGTGATTTCGTTGTCAGCACATTCAAGTATGTAAAGAAAAAAAATATTTCATAAGAATATTTCATTCATTCAGATCTAGGATGTGTTATTTTAGTGTTCCCTTTATTTTTTGGAGCAGTGTATATTCTGATACTCTAGTCTTGGTAACAGTATCATATAGAATGTTGGACCGACCGCTGTCTTAGCATGATATTATACCACAGTCAGTGTTTATTGGTCAGATAAACTTCTGAGAGTTTTTTTACCTCATCTAGACATTCCGTCCACCGTGCTGCATAGACTACATATTTTGTCCATTGACTAGTGAGCCCCGGTATTGAGTCTTAGTGACTGAATCATTGACTAGTGAGCTCCGGTATTGAGTCTTAGTGGCTGAAACATTGACTAGTGAGCTCCGGTATTGAGTCTTAGTGGCTGAGTCATTGACTAGTGAGCTCCGGTATTGAGTCTTTGACTAGTGAGCTCCGGTATTGAGTCTTAGTGGCTGAATCATTGGCTAGTGAGCTCCGTTATTGAGTCTTAGTGGCTGAGTCATTGACTAGTGAGCTCCGGTATTGAGTCTTTGACTAGTGAGCTCCGGTATTGAGTCTTTGACTAGTGAGCTCCGGTATTGAGTCTTAGTGGCCTAATCATTGGCTAGTGAGCTCCGTTATTGAGTCTTAGTGGCTGAGTCTTAGTGGCTGAAGTCATTGACTAGTGAGCTCCGGTATTGAGTCTAAGTGGCTGAATCATTGGCTAGTGAGCTCCGTTATTGAGTCTTAGTGGCTGAGTCATTGACTAGTGAGCTCCGGTATTGAGTCTTATTGGCTGAATCATTGACTAGTGAGCTCCGGTATTGAGTCATAGTGGCTGAATCATTGACTAGTGAGCTCCGTATTGAGTCTTAGTGACTGGATCATTGACTAGTGAGCTCTGGTATTGAGTCTTAGTGACTGAATCAATGACTAGTGAGCTCCGGTATTGAGTCTTAGTGGCTGAGTCATTGACTAGTGAGCTCCGGTATTGAGTCTTAGTGACTGGATCATTGACTAGTGAGCTCTGGTATTGAGTCTTAGTGACTGAATCAATGACTAGTGAGCTCCGGTATTGAGTCTTAGTGTGACTGAATCATTCTATTGACTTGAGTCTTAGTGGTCATTGAGTCTTTAGTGACTGAATCATTGACTAGTGAGCTCCGGTATTGAGTCTTAGTGGCTGAATCATTGACTAGTGAGCTCCAGTATTGAGTCTTTGACTAGTGAGCTCCGGTATTGAGAGTGATCGGTTGAGTCTTAGTGAGCTGACCGGTATTGAGTCTTAGTGACTGAATCATTGACTAGTGAGCTCCGGTATTGAGTCGGTATTGAAGTGACTGAATCATTGACTAGTGAGTCTGTATTGAGTCTTAGTGAGTCTGAATCATTGACTAGTGAGCTCCAGTATTGAGTCTTAGTGAGCTGAATCATTGACTAGTGAGCTCCTAGTGAGTATTGAGTCTTAGTGGCTGAATCATTGACTAGTGAGCTCCAGTATTGAGTCTTAGTGACTGAATCATTGACTAGTGAGCTCCTGTATTGAGTCTTTGACTGAATCATTGTGAGCTCCAGTATTGAGTCTTAGTGACTGAATCATTGACTAGTGAGCTGAATCATTGACTCGTGAGTCCAGTGAGTCTTAGTGGCTGAATCATTGACTAGTGAGCTCCTGTATTGAGTCTTAGTGACTGAATCATTGACTAGTGAGCTCCGGTATTGAGTCTTTGACTAGTGAGCTCCTGTACTGAGTCTTAGTGGCTGAATCATTGACTAGTGAGCTCCAGTATTGAGTCTTAGTGGCTGAATCATTGACTAGTGAGCTCCAGTATTGAGTCTTTGACTAGTGAGAACCAGTATTGAGTCTTAGTGACTGAATCATTGACTAGTGAGCTCCAGTATTGAGTCTTTGACTAGTGAGCTCCAGTATTGAGTCTTAGTGGCTGAATCATTGACTAGTGAGCTCCAGTATTGAGTCTTTGACTAGTGAGCTCCAGTATTGAGTCTTTGACTAGTGAGCTCCAGTATTGAGTCTTAGTGACTGAATCATTGACTAGTGAGCTCCAGTATTGAGTCTTTGACTAGTGAGCTCCAGTATTGAGTCTTAGTGGCTGAATCATTGACTAGTGAGATCCAGTATTGAGTCTTTGACTAGTGAGCTCCAGTATTGAGTCTTTGACTAGTGAGCTCCAGTATTGAGTCTTAGTGGCTGAATCATTGACTAGTGAGCTCCGGTATTGAGTCTTTGACTAGTGAGCTCCGGTATTGAGTCTTAGTGACTGAATCATTGACTAGTGAGCTCCAGTATTGAGTCTTAGTGGCTGAATCATTGACTAGTGAGCTCCTGTATTGAGTCTTAGTGACTGAATCATTGACTAGTGAGCTCCGGTATTGAGTCTTTGACTAGTGAGCTCCTGTACTGAGTCTTAGTGACTGAATCATTGACTAGTGAGCTCCGGTATTGAGTCTTAGTGGCTGAATCATTGACTAGTGAGCTCCAGTATTGAGTCTTTGACTAGTGAGAACCAGTATTGAGTCTTAGTGACTGAATCATTGACTAGTGAGCTCCAGTATTGAGTCTTTGACTAGTGAGAACCAGTATTGAGTCTTAGTGACTGAATCATTGACTAGTGAGCTCCAGTATTGAGTCTTAGTGACTGAATCATTGACTAGTGAGCTCCGGTATTGAGTCTTAGTGACTGAATCATTGACTAGTGAGCTCCGGTATTGAGTCTTTGACTAGTGAGCTCCGGTATTGAGTCTTAGTGGCTGAATCATTGAAGCATAAACCTGTGAATGATTAGCATATCCATTCACTAACTGTAGCTTCCTGTCATCATAACCAACATGTGTCCCTATGGGCCCTGGTCAAAAGTAGTGCACTATATAGAGAATAGGGTGCCATAGGGCTGTGGTCTAAAGTAGTGCACTATATAGAGAATAGGGTGCCATAGGGCTCTGGTCTAAAGTAGTGCACTATATAGAGAATAGGGTGGGCTCTGGTCTAAAGTAGTGCACTATATAGAGAATAGGGTGCCATAGGGCTCTGGTCTAAAGTAGTGCACTATATAGGGAATAGGGTGCCATAGGGCTCTGGTCTAAAGTAGTGCACTATATAGGGAATAGGGTGCCATGCCCTATGGGCCCTGGTCTAAAGTAGTGCAATATGTAGAGAATAGGGAGCTATTTGGGACAATGGACAATATAATATATGAGAACCCAGGCTGTGTCGCTCTGTGACATTTCTGTGACTTCGTCTCTTATAAATCAAATGACATTTTATTGGTCACATACACATGGTTAGCAGATGTTAATGTGAGTCTAGTGAAATGCTATGTAGAGTTTGAGGTTGATTCTGTAACTTCGGGCACTTTTCACACTGCAAGCTTTCAGAAATTAAAACTTATTGAAAAACCATTTGAGCAGTATTATACTTGTCTTTGATTTGTTTAGAAACTATATCTGATCATGTCTGTGATCGTACTATTCAGGAATTTAAATATTTTTGTCATTTTTCTCAGACAACAATAGACAAAATGTCATTAAACATCTTTTTTTGGGGGGGAAAATTAAATATCATAAAATTAATTTATACCACATTTCTTATACATTTGTACGTTAACTTGTATTGAATATTATTTAAAGTGTTTTTTAAAGTTTTCCTGCAATTAATAAATCAACACGACGCCTGAATGTTTAAACTTGCCTTGGTGAAGAGCTGAAAACATTTATCATGAAAAATAAGATATTTCTCCCCAACCGTTTAGTGAGATGACGACAACAACCATATGATTTCCCCGTCAGAAACACATCAATCAATATAAATTATAAATTATACATCATATACTCATCTACCGTGAAAATATGGGTGTGGGACCTACAGGGAGGAGGTAAGGAACTAACTAAAGGACAAGGTGGGGGTAAGGACCTACCTAAAGGACAAGGTGGGTGTGGGACCTACAGGGTAAGGACCTACAGGGAGGAGGTAAGGAACTAACTAAAGGACAAGGTGGGGGTAAGGACCTACAGGGAGGAGGTAAGGAACTAACTAAAGGACAAGGTGGGGGTAAGGACCTACCTAAAGGACAAGGTGGGTGTGGGACCTACAGGGTAAGGACCTACAGGGAGGAGGTAAGGAACTAACTAAAGGACAAGGTGGGGGTAAGGACCTACCTAAAGGACAAGGTGGGTGTGGGACCTACAGGGTAAGGACCTACAGGGAGGAGGTAAGGAACTAACTAAAGGACAAGGTGGGGGTAAGGACCTACCTAAAGGACAAGGTGGGTGTGGGACCTACAGGGTAAGGACCTACCTAAAGGACAAGGTGGGTGTGGGACCTACAGGGTAAGGACCTACAGGGAGGAGGTAAGGACCTACCTAAAGGACAAGGTGGGGGTGGGACCTACAGGGAGGAGGTAAGGAACTAACTAAAGGACAAGGTGGGGGTAAGGACCTACAGGGAGGAGGTAAGGAACTAACTAAAGGACAAGGTGGGGGTAAGGACCTACCTAAAGGACAAGGTGGGGGTAAGGACCTACAGGGAGGAGGTAAGGAACTAACTAAAGGACAAGGTGGGGGTAAGGACCTACAGGGAGGAGGTAAGGAACTAACTAAAGGACAAGGTGGGGGTAAGGACCTACCTAAAGGACAAGGTGGGGGTAAGGACCTACCTAAAGGACAAGGTGGGGGTAAGGACCTACCTAAAGGACAAGGTGGGGGTAAGGACCTACCTATAGGACAAGGTGGGGGTAAGGACCTACCTAAAGGACAAGGTGGGGGTAAGGACCTACCTAAAGGACAAGGTGGGGGTAAGGACCTACCTAAAGGAAAAATATGGGTGAAAATGGGTGTGGTGGAAAGGACAAGGTGGGGGTGGTGGTGACAAGGTGGGGGTGGATATGACAAGGTGGGGGTGGATATGACAAGGTGGGGGTGGATATGACAAGGTGGGGGTGGATATGACAAGGTGGGGGTGGATATGACAAGGTGGGGGTGGATATGACAAGGTGGGGGTGGATATGACAAGGTGGGGGTGGAAAAAAAAAACTTACGTAAATAATATTTTCTTGCAAACATTTTAAACAACAACCATTATAACACAATGAATCGATATAAGACGAAGGAAGATTCCAAAAAGCTGCCGATGGGCGGAGCTCCAGGAAGTCGGCCAGTGTTTCTGAGAGATGGGGCCCAGATAGCAGAGGGGGGTGTCATGCTGCATAGAAGAGCTCAGGGAGCAAAGTGTGTAATATCCAACACAGGTGTGGAGGGTCACCTGCTTGTGAGAATCACAACTATCTGGATTTCACCGGTGTATTTACACAGGTAGTTTCTCTGCAAAGTCGATATGATCGAGGATCTTTAATTCTCTCAGTTTGGGAGGATGTTGCACACGTGTTTCCCAAACTTCTCTGTCGATCTTTTTGGAGAAGTCCTCCAGTAGAATCTGCAGTGTGCCACACACAATACGTTTCCATGGTAACTAAGTGAACATTCTCTTTTGAAAAAACTTTATTGATGAGGAAGTTGCCCTCAGTGGTGGTAATGACACCACTGCCAAAGGACAGGTATATTTTGTGTAAAAAATAAACAATATAAAGGGCATACTCACAATAAATATTCATATAGATTTTATTTAATTGACTCTTTCTCTAGTAGATAACATTATTGTCACGCCCTGGTCGTAGTATTTTGTGTTTTTCTTCATGTATTTGGTCAGGCCAGGGTTTGACATGGGTTTTTGTATGTGGTGTGTATGTAGTGGGATTGTAGCTTAGTGGGGTGTTCTAGGAGAGTCTATGGCTGTCTGAAGTGGTTCTCAATCAGAGGCAGGTGTTTATCGTTGTCTCTGATTGGGAACCATATTTAGGCAGCCATATTCTTTGGTTGTATTGTGGGTGATTGTCCTGAGTGTCTTGATGTCCTTGTGCTGTTTTAGTTGACACAAGTATAGGCTGTTTTTGTTTTGTTTATTGTTTTGTTGTGTTTATTCGTGTTTACGTTTGTTTGATTAAACATGGATCGCAATATACACGCTGCAGTTTGGTCCGACTCTCCTTCACCATGTGAAAACCGTGACAATTATATAATGTGTAATTATTGTTTGTTTTTTCTCATAGAAAAACATCGTAGATCACAAGGGCAAAACAGTGAACTTGAGGTATAAAATAAATCTGTAAAGTATCTAAAATACTTGACAGAGAGGTGTTTAAAAACACCTGGGATGATCGCAGTGTGGACTTAAAGTATAAAGAAAATCGACCCCGAGGACATTGAAGTGTTGCAGAATCCCTATTAAACGTCATGGACAGAGTTAGTTGGCTGTGAAATGGCTGCTACCTGTAGCCTTGATTCTCTCTGTCTCTGTCTCTCTGCACATCATCAGGGCTGTGAAATGGCTGCTACCTGTAGCCTTGATTCTCTCTGTCTCTCTGTCTCTCTGCACATCATCAGGGCTGTGAAATGGCTGCTACCTGTAGCCTTGATTCTCTCTGTCTCACTGCACATCATCAGGGCTGTGAAATGGCTGCTACCTGTAGCCTTGATTCTCTCTGTCTCACTGCACATCATCAGGGCTGTGAAATGGCTGCTACCTGTAGCCTTGATTCTCTCTGTCTCACTGCACATCATCAGGGCTGTGAAATGGCTGCTACCTGTAGCCTTGATTCTCTCTGTCTCACTGCACATCATCAGGGCTGTGAAATGGCTGCTACCTGTAGCCTTGATTCTCTCTGTCTCTCTGCACATCATCAGGGCTGTGAAATGGCTGCTACCTGTAGCCTTGATTCTCTCTGTCTCTCTGCACATCATCAGGGCTGTGAAATGGCTGCTACCTGTAGCCTTGATTCTCTCTGTCTCTCTGCACATCATCAGGGCTGTGAAATGGCTGCTACCTGTAGCCTTGATTCTCTCTGTCTCTCTGCACATCATCAGGGCTGTGAAATGGCTGCTACCTGTAGCCTTGATTCTCTCTGTCTCTCTGCACATCATCAAGGCTGTGAAATGGCTGCTACCTGTAGCCTTGATTCTCTCTGTCTCTCTGCACATCATCAAGGCTGTGAAATGGCTGCTACCTGTAGCCTTGATTAACTCTGTCTCTCTGCACATCATCAAGGCTGTGAAATGGCTGCTATCTGTAGCCTTGATTCTCTCTGTCTCTCTGCACATCATCAAGGCTGTGAAATGGCTGCTACCTGTAGCCTTGATTCTCTCTGTCTCTCTGCACATCATCAAGGCTGTGAAATGGCTGCTACCTGTAGCCTTGATTCTCTCTGTCTCTCTGCACATCATCAAGGCTGTGAAATGGCTGCTACCTGTAGCCTTGATTCTCTCTGTCTCTCTGCACATCATCAGGGCTGTGAAATGGCTGCTACCTGTAGCCTTGATTCTCTCTGTCTCTCTGCACATCATCAGGGCTGTGAAATGGCTGCTACCTGTAGCCTTGATTCTCTCTGTCTCTCTGCACATCATCAAGGCTGTGAAATGGCTGCTACCTGTAGCCTTGATTCTCTCTGTCTCTCTGCACATCATCAAGGCTGTGAAATGGCTGCTACCTGTAGCCTTGATTCTCTCTGTCTCTCTGCACATCATCAGGGCTGTGAAATGGCTGCTACCTGTAGCTGCTGCCGGTTATTTCCGAGGTTTTATGATCTTCCTTGTTGTCCTCAGTGACTGTATGAGAGCTGTTGTCATCATACTGCTCATACAGTAGAAACAGACTGCTGAGGTCAGTTGATAATCTGATTCACATGATTTATTATCTCTATTCATTTACCATCTCTGTTTACCCTATTGGCTAACAAAGGTTCCTGGATTCATTCCAGCATTACTCAGTGTGGTTCTGCTATGACACGATAGTTTGGCATTTGGCACTCTTAAGATTCACAGTCATTTTCCTCCTTACCTGATGAAATACGTTCCTCTGATGAAACACGTCTGGGTTCTTCCCTGCTTCTGCCTTCAGATTCTGCCTCTCGTTCCTCTTCCAACTTTCTGTAAACTCCCAAAATACTGAGACAAATATAGCAGAGTATCTATAGTGATTTACAGGACCTCTGGGTTGCCAGATATGTCCAGTTGAGGTGAGATGTGCTGCATAGTGATTTATAGGACCTCTGGGTTGCCAGATATGTCAAGTTGAGGAGAGATGTGCTGTAGCCACAGGGGCAATACAGAAGATCTCGTCACGACATGAAGGTGGTTGGCGGTTGGGTTACCTGGCCGCGCTCGCCCGGTGCATTCCTGGTCGTCACGGATACAGCTTGTCTCGTAGTCAAACATTAGAAAAGGTGAGGGTTTGAAGAGCACGGGGGGGAAATATCTGGACCGGGATTTAGTTGTGGTCACAATAGTAAAAAATAAACTTTGTTTGGTATTTACAAATGTCTTAGATGTACTGTAGAGTAGTAGTGACATTATACAGTATATTCATAGTACTGTAGTTAATAGTAGTTACATTATACAGTATATTCATAGTACTGTAGTTACCCTGTAGTTAATAGTAGTGACATTATACAGTATATTCATAGTACTGTAGTTAATAATAGTGACATTATACAGTATATTCATAGTACTGTAGTTAATAGTAGTGACATTATACAGTATATTCATAGTACCGTAGTTACCCTGTAGTTAATAGTAGTTACATTATACAGTATATTCATAGTACTGTAGTTAATAGTAGTGACATTATACAGTATATTTATAGTACTGTAGTTAGTAGTAGTGACACTATACAGTATATTCATAGTACTGTAGTTACCCTGTAGTTATTAGTAGTTACATTATACAGTATATTTATAGTACTGTAGTTAATAGTAGTGACATTATACAGTATATTCATAGTACTGTAGTTAATAGTAGTGACATTATACAGTATATTCATAGTACTGTAGTTAATAGTAGTGACATTATACAGTATATTCATAGTACCGTAGTTACCCTGTAGTTAATAGTAGTTACATTATACAGTATATTCATAGTACTGTAGTTAATAGTAGTGACATTATACAGTATATTTATAGTACTGTAGTTAGTAGTAGTGACACTATACAGTATATTCATAGTACTGTAGTTACCCTGTAGTTAATAGTAGTTACATTATACAGTATATTTATAGTACTGTAGTTAATAGTAGTTACATTATACAGTACATTCATAGTACTGTAGTTAATGTTAATAGTAGTGACATTATACAGTATATTCATAGTACTGTAGTTAATAGTAGTTACATTATACAGTATATTTACAGTACTGTAGTTAATAGTAGTGACATTATACAGTATTTGCATAGTACTGTAGTTAATAGTAGTGACATTATACAGTATATTTATAGTACTGTAGTTAATAGTAGTGACATTATACAGTATATTTATAGTACTGTAGTTACCCTGTAGTTAATAGTAGTGACATTATACAGTATATTTATAGTACTGTAGTTAATAGTAGTGACATTATACAGTATATTCATAGTACTGTAGTTAATAGTAGTGACATTATACAGTATATTTATAGTACTGTAGTTAATAGTAGTTACATTATACAGTATATTCATAGTACTGTAGTTACCCTGTAGTTAATAGTAGTGACATTATACAGTACATTCATAGTACTGTAGTTAATAGTAGTGACATTATACAGTATATTCATAGTACTGTAGTTAATAGTAGTGACATTATACAGTATATTCATAGTACTGTAGTTAATAGTAGTGACATTATACAGTATATTCATAGTACCGTAGTTACCCTGTAGTTAATAGTAGTTACATTATACAGTATATTCATAGTACTGTAGTTAATAGTAGTGACATTATACAGTATATTTATAGTACTGTAGTTAGTAGTAGTGACACTATACAGTATATTCATAGTACTGTAGTTACCCTGTAGTTAATAGTAGTTACATTATACAGTATATTTATAGTACTGTAGTTAATAGTAGTTACATTATACAGTACATTCATAGTACTGTAGTTAATAGTAGTGACATTATACAGTATATTCATAGTACTGTAGTTAATAGTAGTTACATTATACAGTATATTTACAGTACTGTAGTTAATAGTAGTGACATTATACAGTATTTGCATAGTACTGTAGTTAATAGTAGTGACATTATACAGTATATTTATAGTACTGTAGTTAATAGTAGTGACATTATACAGTATATTTATAGTACTGTAGTTACCCTGTAGTTAATAGTAGTGACATTATACAGTATATTTATAGTACTGTAGTTAATAGTAGTGACATTATACAGTATATTCATAGTACTGTAGTTAATAGTAGTGACATTATACAGTATATTTATAGTACTGTAGTTAATAGTAGTTACATTATACAGTATATTCATAGTACTGTAGTTACCCTGTAGTTAATAGTAGTGACATTATACAGTACATTCATAGTACTGTAGTTAATAGTAGTTACATTATACAGTATATTCATAGTACTGTAGTTACCCTGTAGTTAATAGTAGTTACATTATACAGTACATTCATAGTACTGTAGTTAATAGTAGTGACATTATACAGTATATTCATAGTACTGTAGTTAATAGTAGTGACATTGTACTGTAGTTAATAGTAGTTACATTATACAGTATATTCATAGTACTGTAGTTAATAGTAGTGACATTATACAGTATATTTATAGTACTGTAGTTAGTAGTAGTGACACTATACAGTATATTCATAGTACTGTAGTTACCCTGTAGTTAATAGTAGTTACATTATACAGTACATTCATAGTACTGTAGTTAATAGTAGTGACATTATACAGTATATTCATAGTACTGTAGTTAATAGTAGTTACATTATACAGTATATTTACAGTACTGTAGTTAATAGTAGTGACATTATACAGTATTTGCATAGTACTGTAGTTAATAGTAGTGACATTATACAGTATATTTATAGTACTGTAGTTAATAGTAGTGACATTATACAGTATATTTATAGTACTGTAGTTACCCTGTAGTTAATAGTAGTGACATTATACAGTATATTTATAGTACTGTAGTTAATAGTAGTGACATTATACAGTATATTCATAGTACTGTAGTTAATAGTAGTGACATTATACAGTATATTTATAGTACTGTAGTTAATAGTAGTTACATTATACAGTATATTCATAGTACTGTAGTTACCCTGTAGTTAATAGTAGTGACATTATACAGTACATTCATAGTACTGTAGTTAATAGTAGTTACATTATACAGTATATTCATAGTACTGTAGTTACCCTGTAGTTAATAGTAGTTACATTATACAGTACATTCATAGTACTGTAGTTAATAGTAGTGACATTATACAGTATATTCATAGTACTGTAGTTAATAGTAGTGACATTGTACTGTAGTTAATAGTAGTTACATTATACAGTATATTCATAGTACTGTAGTTAATAGTAGTGACATTATACAGTATATTTATAGTACTGTAGTTAGTAGTAGTGACACTATACAGTATATTCATAGTACTGTAGTTACCCTGTAGTTAATAGTAGTTACATTATACAGTACATTCATAGTACTGTAGTTAATAGTAGTGACATTATACAGTATATTCATAGTACTGTAGTTAATAGTAGTTACATTATACAGTATATTTACAGTACTGTAGTTAATAGTAGTGACATTATACAGTATTTGCATAGTACTGTAGTTAATAGTAGTGACATTATACAGTATATTTATAGTACTGTAGTGACATTATACAGTATATTTATAGTACTGTAGTTACCCTGTAGTTAATAGTAGTTACATTATACAGTACATTCATAGTACTGTAGTTAATAGTAGTGACATTATACAGTATATTTATAGTACTGTAGTTAATAGTAGTGACATTATATAGTATATTCATAGTACTGTAGTTAATAGTAGTGACATTATACAGTATATTTATAGTACTGTAGTTAATAGTAGTTACATTATACAGTATATTCATAGTACTGTAGTTACCCTGTAGTTAATAGTAGTGACATTATACAGTACATTCATAGTACTGTAGTTAATAGTAGTTACATTATACAGTATATTCATAGTACTGTAGTTACCCTGTAGTTAATAGTAGTTACATTATACAGTACATTCATAGTACTGTAGTTAATAGTAGTGACATTATACAGTATATTCATAGTACTGTAGTTAATAGTAGTGACATTATACAGTATATTTATAGTACTGTAGTTAATAGTAGTTACATTATACAGTACATTCATAGTACTGTAGTTAATAGTAGTGACATTATACAGTATATTCATAGTACTGTAGTTAATAGTAGTGACATTGTACTGTAGTTAATAGTAGTTACATTATACAGTATATTCATAGTACTGTAGTTAATAGTAGTGACATTATACAGTATATTTATAGTACTGTAGTTAGTAGTAGTGACACTATACAGTATATTCATAGTACTGTAGTTACCCTGTAGTTAATAGTAGTTACATTATACAGTACATTCATAGTACTGTAGTTAATAGTAGTGACATTATACAGTATATTCATAGTACTGTAGTTAATAGTAGTTACATTATACAGTATATTTACAGTACTGTAGTTAATAGTAGTGACATTATACAGTATTTGCATAGTACTGTAGTTAATAGTAGTGACATTATACAGTATATTTATAGTACTGTAGTGACATTATACAGTATATTTATAGTACTGTAGTTACCCTGTAGTTAATAGTAGTGACATTATACAGTATATTTATAGTACTGTAGTTAATAGTAGTGACATTATACAGTATATTCATAGTACTGTAGTTAATAGTAGTGACATTATACAGTATATTTATAGTACTGTAGTTAATAGTAGTTACATTATAAAGTATATTCATAGTACTGTAGTTACCCTGTAGTTAATAGTAGTGACATTATACAGTACATTCATAGTACTGTAGTTAATAGTAGTTACATTATACAGTATATTCATAGTACTGTAGTTACCCTGTAGTTAATAGTAGTTACATTATACAGTACATTCATAGTACTGTAGTTAATAGTAGTGACATTATACAGTATATTCATAGTACTGTAGTTAATAGTAGTGACATTGTACTGTAGTTAATAGTAGTTACATTATACAGTATATTCATAGTACTGTAGTTAATAGTAGTGACATTATACAGTATATTCATAGTACTGTAGTTAATAGTAGTGACATTATACAGTATATTTATAGTACTGTAGTTAATAGTAGTGACATTATACAGTATATTCATAGTACTGTAGTTAATAGTAGTGACATTATACAGTATATTTATAGTACTGTAGTTAATAGTAGTGACATTATACAGTATATTCATAGTACTGTAGTTAATAGTAGTGACATTATACAGTATATTTATAGTACTGTAGTTAATAGTAGTGACACTATACAGTATATTCATAGTACTGTAGTTAATAGTAGTGACATTATACAGTATATTCATAGTACTGTAGTTAATAGTAGTGACATTATACAGTATATTCATAGTACTGTAGTTAATAGTAGTGACATTATACAGTATATTCATAGTACTGTAGTTACCCTGTAGTTAATAGTAGTTACATTATACAGTACATTCATAGTACTGTAGTTAATAGTAGTGACATTATACAGTATATTCATAGTACTGTAGTTAATAGTAGTTACATTATACAGTATATTTACAGTACTGTAGTTAATAGTAGTGACATTATACAGTATTTGCATAGTACTGTAGTTAATAGTAGTGACATTATACAGTATATTTATAGTACTGTAGTGACATTATACAGTATATTTATAGTACTGTAGTTACCCTGTAGTTAATAGTAGTTACATTATACAGTACATTCATAGTACTGTAGTTAATAGTAGTGACATTATACAGTATATTTATAGTACTGTAGTTAATAGTAGTGACATTATATAGTATATTCATAGTACTGTAGTTAATAGTAGTGACATTATACAGTATATTTATAGTACTGTAGTTAATAGTAGTTACATTATACAGTATATTCATAGTACTGTAGTTACCCTGTAGTTAATAGTAGTGACATTATACAGTACATTCATAGTACTGTAGTTAATAGTAGTTACATTATACAGTATATTCATAGTACTGTAGTTACCCTGTAGTTAATAGTAGTTACATTATACAGTACATTCATAGTACTGTAGTTAATAGTAGTGACATTATACAGTATATTCATAGTACTGTAGTTAATAGTAGTGACATTATACAGTATATTTATAGTACTGTAGTTAATAGTAGTTACATTATACAGTACATTCATAGTACTGTAGTTAATAGTAGTGACATTATACAGTATATTCATAGTACTGTAGTTAATAGTAGTGACATTGTACTGTAGTTAATAGTAGTTACATTATACAGTATATTCATAGTACTGTAGTTAATAGTAGTGACATTATACAGTATATTTATAGTACTGTAGTTAGTAGTAGTGACACTATACAGTATATTCATAGTACTGTAGTTACCCTGTAGTTAATAGTAGTTACATTATACAGTACATTCATAGTACTGTAGTTAATAGTAGTGACATTATACAGTATATTCATAGTACTGTAGTTAATAGTAGTTACATTATACAGTATATTTACAGTACTGTAGTTAATAGTAGTGACATTATACAGTATTTGCATAGTACTGTAGTTAATAGTAGTGACATTATACAGTATATTTATAGTACTGTAGTGACATTATACAGTATATTTATAGTACTGTAGTTACCCTGTAGTTAATAGTAGTGACATTATACAGTATATTTATAGTACTGTAGTTAATAGTAGTGACATTATACAGTATATTCATAGTACTGTAGTTAATAGTAGTGACATTATACAGTATATTTATAGTACTGTAGTTAATAGTAGTTACATTATAAAGTATATTCATAGTACTGTAGTTACCCTGTAGTTAATAGTAGTGACATTATACAGTACATTCATAGTACTGTAGTTAATAGTAGTTACATTATACAGTATATTCATAGTACTGTAGTTACCCTGTAGTTAATAGTAGTTACATTATACAGTACATTCATAGTACTGTAGTTAATAGTAGTGACATTATACAGTATATTCATAGTACTGTAGTTAATAGTAGTGACATTGTACTGTAGTTAATAGTAGTTACATTATACAGTATATTCATAGTACTGTAGTTAATAGTAGTGACATTATACAGTATATTCATAGTACTGTAGTTAATAGTAGTGACATTATACAGTATATTTATAGTACTGTAGTTAATAGTAGTGACATTATACAGTATATTCATAGTACTGTAGTTAATAGTAGTGACATTATACAGTATATTTATAGTACTGTAGTTAATAGTAGTGACATTATACAGTATATTCATAGTACTGTAGTTAATAGTAGTGACATTATACAGTATATTTATAGTACTGTAGTTAATAGTAGTGACACTATACAGTATATTCATAGTACTGTAGTTAATAGTAGTGACATTATACAGTATATTCATAGTACTGTAGTTAATAGTAGTGACATTATACAGTATATTCATAGTACTGTAGTTAATAGTAGTGACATTATACAGTATATTCATAGTACTGTAGTTAATAGTAGTGACATTATACAGTATATTTATAGTACTGTAGTTAATAGTAGTGACATTATACAGTATATTTATAGTACTGTAGTTAATAGTAGTGACATTATACAGTATATTCATAGTACTGTAGTTAATAGTAGTGACATTATACAGTATATTCATAGTACTGTAGTTAATAGTAGTGACATTATACAGTATATTTATAGTACTGTAGTTAATAGTAGTGACATTATACAGTATATTCATAGTACTGTAGTTAATAGTAGTGACATTATACAGTATATTTATAGTACTGTAGTTAATAGTAGTGACATTATACAGTATATTCATAGTACTGTAGTTAATAGTAGTGACATTATACAGTATATTTATAGTACTGTAGTTAATAGTAGTGACATTATACAGTATATTTATAGTACTGTAGTTAATAGTAGTGACATTATACAGTATATTCATAGTACTGTAGTTAATAGTAGTGACATTATACAGTATATTTATAGTACTGTAGTTAATAGTAGTGACATTATACAGTATATTTATAGTACTGTAGTTAATAGTAGTGACATTATACAGTATATTTATAGTACTGTAGTTAATAGTAGTGACATTATACAGTATATTTATAGTACTGTAGTTAATAGTAGTGACATTATACAGTATATTTATAGTACTGTAGTTAATAGTAGTGACATTATACAGTATATTTATAGTACTGTAGTTAATAGTAGTGACATTATACAGTATATTTATAGTACTGTAGTTAATAGTAGTGACATTATACAGTATATTTATAGTAGGAAACATTGTTGTCATTGTTCTTTTATAGTTATTTTGAACTGTTGTAGAATTGTGTAACTACCTTATTAGAATTGTCTGAGGTGTGTTCAGCGCCCCCCTGTGGACACACATGTACATCACACTCAGTCGCGGACCCAAAACAACCTCCTCCTCCCTCTTGGAGAGGCTGTGTTTTTCATCACAATGAAACAAGCACTCTTCTGTTTTAACCTCTGTTGCTGTCTTTATTAAACAATAAAACATTTTAAAACCTTTTTTTTTTTTTTTACAAATTGGACAGATTTGGTTTCACTTGCAAGCAGCCGGGATCAAACCCAACTTATTTGTCTCTAGAATCAACAAGACAACTCAGTGAAGGAGAGACCTCTTCAAAAAGCTGCACTTCTGTACTGTACGGTACTTTTTCCTGGATTATCGGGTGCATTCGTTTTTGCTTCGCCCGGTTCCCCGTATTGGATGGAAATGGGTAAACCCTTCCCAGCTGGGGCACGGCAATGCAAAACGAACGCACCCTTACTGCAAGGTTCTATATAAGGTTTATTTTCTGCAGCCGTGCAACAGCTGCAACCCAGAACAGGACGTGTTGCCACTGTTGTATGGAAACAGGTATCTGTTGTGTGTTCAGTCACCAGCTGACACAAGATACAGAAAGTCCAGTTTGAGCTTCGTTTCGTCTGGGTTTTCCAGGCAGAGAGAAAGAAGCCCACAGAAAACATCTGGAGCAGGCTGTGTGAATTAAAACCCCGAGACTCTGAATATCCACATCTGTATCTACAACTATTGTTGTTTTCATGTAACCATTTAGGGTGGAAACACGGGGAAAAATGTGAACTAAAAAAATAAATCCCCCCCCAGACAATATCTATAGTTGGTTTAGTCTGCTTTATACTAAGCAGACAGGACTACTAGACCAGACAGGACTACTGGACCAGACAGGACTACTGGACCAGACAGGACTACTGGACCAGACAGGACTACCCGGTTAGTCTGCTTTATACTGAGCAGACAGGACTACTGGACCAGACAGGACTACTGGACCAGACAGGACTACCCGGTTAGTCTGCTTTATACTGAGCAGACAGGACTACTGGACCAGACAGGACTACTGGACCAGACAGGACTACTGGACCAGACAGGACTACTGGACCAGACAGGACTACTGGACCAGACAGGACTACTGGTTTAGTCTGCTTTATCATGACCAGACAGGACTACTGGGTTAGTCTGCTTTATCATTACCAGACAGGACTACTGGGTTAGTCTGCTTTATCATGACCAGACAGGACTACTGGTTTAGTCTGCTTTATACTGACCAGACAGGACTACTGGGTTAGTCTGCTTTATCATGACCAGACAGGACTACTGGACCAGACAGGACTACTGGTTTAGTCTGCTTTATACTGAGCAGACAGGACTACTGGACCAGACAGGACTACTGGACCAGACAGGACTACTGGACCAGACAGGACTACTGGTTTAGTCTGCTTTATCATGACCAGACAGGACTACTGGGTTAGTCTGCTTTATCATTACCAGACAGGACTACTGGGTTAGTCTGCTTTATCATTACCAGACAGGACTACTGGGTTAGTCTGCTTTATCATGACCAGACAGGACTACTGGTTTAGTCTGCTTTATACTGACCAGACAGGACTACTGGGTTAGTCTGCTTTATCATGACCAGACAGGACTACTGGGTTAGTTTGCTTTATCATGACCAGACAGGACTACTGGGTTAGTTTGCTTTATCATGACCAGACAGGACTACTGGGTTAGTCTGCTTTATCATGACCAGACAGGACTACTGTTTTAGTCTGCTTTATCATGACCAGACAGGACTACTGGGTTAGTCTGCTTTATCCTGACCAGACAGGACTACTGGACCAGACAGGACTAGTGGACCAGACAGGACTACTGGTTTAGTCTGCTTTATCCTGACCAGACAGGACTACTGATTTAGTCTGCTTTATCCTGACCAGACAGGACTACTGGACCAGACAGGACTAGTGGACCAGACAGGACTACTGGTTTAGTCTGCTTTATCCTGACCAGACAGGACTACTGGACCAAACAGGACTACTGATTTAGTCTGCTTTATACTGACCAGACAGGACTACTGATTTAGTCTGCTTTATACTGACCAGACAGGACTACTGATTTAGTCTGCTTTATACTGACCAGACAGGACTACTGGACCAGACAGGACTACTGGTTCACCAGTGACACAGCAACACATGCTGCTTCATTAAAACCCTGTAAAAGAGCTCCTTTACCAATGACAGGATGACCTGTCACAACACATAGAGATAAAAGAAGTCATGGTGAAGGAGGAGGGAGAAACGAACAGGCCTCAGTGTTTATTAACAGGACAACACTGTGTGTGTCCAGTGTTTGGCCTTGGAGAGAGAGACGAACTTAAGACTGGCTCCAGTGGTATAGTTGATTATCTCTCCTGGAGTTGTTGAGTCCCACGGTTACCTGGTTACGCCTGTTGTCTCTCCTGGAGCTGTTGAGTCCCACGGTTACCTGGTTACGCCTGTTGTCTCTCCTGGAGCTGTTGAGTCTACGGTTACCTGGTTACGCCTGTTGTCTCTCCTGGAGCTGTTGAGTCTACGGTTACCTGGTTACGCCTGTTGTCTCTCCTGGAGCTGTTGAGTCCCACGGTTACCTGGTTACGCCTGTTGTCTCTCCTGGAGCTGTTGAGTCTACGGTTACCTGGTTACGCCTGTTATCTCTCCTGGAGCTGTTGAGTCCACGGTTACCTGGTTACGCCTGTTATCTCTCTTGGAGCTGTTGAGTCCACGGTTACCTGGTTACGCCTGTTATCTCTCCTGGAGCTGTTGAGTCCACGGTTACCTGGTTACACCTGTTATCTCTCCTGGAGCTGTTGAGTCCCACGGTTACCTGGTTACGCCTGTTATCTCTCCTGGAGCTGTTGAGTCCACGGTTACCTGGTTACGCCTGTTATCTCTCCTGGAGCTGTTGAGTCCACGGTTACCTGGTTACGCCTGTTATCTCTCCTGGAGCTGTTGAGTCCACGGTTACCTGGTTACGCCTGTTATCTCTCCTGGAGCTGTTGAGTCCACGGTTACCTGGTTACACCTGTTATCTCTCCTGGAGCTGTTGAGTCCACGGTTACCTGGTTACGCCTGTCATCTCTCCTGGAGCTGTTGAGTCCACGGTTACCTGGTTACGCCTGTTATCTCTCCTGGAGCTGTTGAGTCCACGGTTACCTGGTTACGCCTGTCATCTCTCCTGGAGCTGTTGAGTCCCACGGTTACCTGGTTACGCCTGTCATCTCTCCTGGAGCTGTTGAGTCCACGGTTACCTGGTTACGCCTGTTATCTCTCCTGGAGCTGTTGAGTCCATGGTTACCTGGCAACGTCTGGACCTGCCCACGATGACTGATGGGATACATACACTTACATACACATTCACAAAGGTCAATATGATTTCACCTCAGAACACTCAGTCATCCACCCTAATGACACACACACACACACACACACACACACACACACACACACACACACACACACACACACACACACACACACACACACACACACACACACACACACACACACACACACACACACACACACACACACACACACACACACACACACACACACACACACACACACACACACACACAAAGGGAGCACCACTTGTAGATGTCTTGTCAGAACATGGTTGAGGGCCAACACCAGGTCAACCCTGTTTGCAGAATGTGACAGAGACAGATGTTTGAAAGGCCCTGGGGGGTTGTCACTGTTTAACCTCCCTCAGGAGATAGAGTTCTGGGGGGGGGTGTTCTGGGGGGTTGTCACTGTTTAACCTCTCTCAGGAGATAGAGCTGTTCTAGGGGGGGGTTGTCACTGTTTAACCTCTCTCAGGAGATAGAGCTGTTCTGGGGGGGGGGGGTTGTCACTGTTTAATCTCCCTCAGGAGATAGAGCTGTTCTGGGGAGTTGTCACTGTTTAACCTCTCTCAGGAGATAGAGCTGTTCTGGGGGGGTTGGGGGGGGGTTGTCACTGTTTAACCTCTCTCAGGAGATAGAGCTGTTCTAGGGGGGGGGGTTGTCACTGTTTAACCTCTCTCAGGAGATAGAGCTGTTCTGGGGGGTTGTTCTGGGGGGTTGTCACTGTTTAACCTCCCTCAGGAGATAAAGCTGTTCTGGGGGGTTGTCACTGTTTAACCTCCCCCAGGAGATAGAGCTGTTCTGGGGGGTTGTCACTGTTTAACCTCCCTCAGGAGATAGAGCTGTTCTGGGGGGTTGTCACTGTTTAACCTCTCTCAGGAGATAGAGCTGTTCTGGGGGGTTGTCACTGTTTAACCTCCCTCAGGAGATAGAGCTGTTCTGGGGGGGGGGGGGGTTGTCACTGTTTAACCTCTCTCAGGAGATAGAGCTGTTCTGGGGGGGGGGTTGTCACTGTTTAACCTCCCTCAGGAGATAGAGCTGTTCTGGGGGGGTGTCACTGTTTAACCTCTCTCCTGTTCTGGGGGGTTGTCACTCAGGAGATAGAGCTGTTCTGGGGGGGTTGTCAGCTGTTCTGTCACTTTAACCTCCCTCAGGAGATAGAGCTGTTCTGGGGTGGGGGGGGTGGGGGGGGGGTGATGGGGATGAACCTGGAGAAGAGTCCCCTAAGCAAGCTGGTCCTGGGGCTCTCTTCACAAACATACCCTACAGAGCCCCAGGACAGCAGCACAATTAGACCCAACCAAATCATGAGAAAACAAAAAGATAATTACATGACACATTGGAAAGAATTAACAAAAAAACAGAGCAAACTAGAATGATATTTGGCCCTAAACAGAGAGTACACAGCGGCAGAATACCTGACCACTGTGACTGACCCAAACTTAAGGAAAGCTTTGACTATGTACAGACTCAGTGAGCATAGCCTTGCTATTGAGAAAGGCCGCCGTAGGCAGACATGGCTCTCAAGAGAAGACAGGCTATGTGCTCACTGCCCACAAAATGAGGTGGAAACTGAGCAGCACTTCCTAACCTCCTGCCAAATGTATGACCATATTAGAGACACGGGAGATGAGAGAGAGAGACGAGAGAGAGAGACGAGAGAGAGAGACGAGCGAGAGGAGAGTGAGAGACTAGAGAGTGAGAGACTAGAGAGAGAGAGAGAGACACTGAAGGGGAGAGAGGAGAGGAGAGGAGAGAGAGAGACTAGAGAGAGAGTGTGAGACAGTGAGAGACGAGAGAGAGAGATAGAGAAAGATTAGAGGGAGAAATTAGACTGTAGCTTTCTGCAGTCCTGGTTGTGCTTTGACTCTGAGGTTGTAACTCAACAGGATCCTCTTATGTCATCAGACTGAGCCAAGCCTGTCAGACTCCCTGCTGCCAGTTAGCATATCATCAATCAGACAATTTATTACCAACTCCGGCCCACCTCACCTTTAACCCTGGGGCTATTACCTCAACCCCTAACCCTCAGTCCACCTCACCTTTAACCCTGGGGCTATTACCTCAACCCCTAACCCTCAGTCCACCTCACCTTTAACCCTGGGGCTATTACCTCAACCCCTAACCCTCAGGAAGAGAGAGGGAGAAAGAGAGAGAGAGGTGGGGGGGGGGGAGAGGGGGGAGGAGGGGAAGAGAGAGGGGGAAAGAGAGAGAGAGGGTGAGAGAGAGGTGGGGGGAGGGGGAAGGAGGGGAAGAGAGAGGGGGAAAGAGAGAGAGAGGGTGAGAGAGAGGTGGGGGGAGGGGGGAGGAGGGGAAGAGAGAGGGGGAAAGAGAGAGAGAGGGTGAGAGAGAGGTGGGGGGAGGGGGAAGGAGGGGAAGAGAGAGGGGGAAAGAGAGAGAGAGGGTGAGAGAGAGGTGGGGGGGGGGAGAGGGTGAGAGAGAGGTGGGGGGAGAGGGGGGAGGGGGGAAGAGAGAGGGGAAAGAGAGAGAAAGGTGGGGGGAGGAGGAGGGGAAGAGAGAGAGAGGGGGAGAGAGAGGTGGGGGGGGAGAGGGTGAGAGAGAGGGGGGGGGAGAGGGGGAGGAGGGGAAGAGAGAGGGGGAAAGAGAGAGAGAGGTGGGGGGGAGGGGGGGGGGGGAGGGGAAGAGAGAGGGGGAAAGAGAGAGAGAGAGGGGGAGAGAGAGGGGGGAAGAGCAATAGAGAGGGAGGAGAGAGAGAGAGGGTGAGAGGGTGAGAGAGAGAGGGGGAAAGAGAGAGAGAGGGTGAGAGAGAGGTGGGGGGAGGGGAAGAGAGACGGGGAAAGAGAGAGAGAGAGGGTGAGAGAGAGGTGGGGGGAGGAGGGGAAGAGAGAGAGAGAGGGGGAGAGGGGGGGAGGAGGGGAAGAGAGAGGGGGAAAGAGAGAGAGAGAGGGGGAGAGAGAGGGGGAAGAGCAATAGAGAGGGAGGAGAGAGAGAGAGGTGTGGGGGTAGGGAGAGGGGGGGGGACGGGAAGAGAGAGGGGGAAAGAGAGAGAGAGAGGGTGAGAGAGAGGGGGAGGAGGGGAAGAGGGGGGAAAGAGAGCGAGAGGGGAGAGAGAGGGGGGGGAGAGGGGGAGGAGGGGAAGAGAGAGGGGGAAAGAGAGAGGGTGAGAGAGAGGTGGGGGGGGAAGAGAGAGAGAGAGGTGGGGGGAGAGGGGGGAGTAGGGGGGAAGAGAGAGGGGGAAAGAGAGAGAGAGAGGGGGAGAGGGGGAGGAGGGGAAGAGAGAGGGGGAAAGAGAGAGAGAGGGGGGGGAGAGAGGGGGGGAGCAATAGAGAGGGAGGAGAGAGAGAGAGGTGTGGGGGGGAGAGGGGGAGGGGGGGGAGGAGGGGAAGAGAGAGGGGGAAAGAGAGAGAGAGAGGGTGAGAGAGAGGTGGGGGGAGGGGGGAGACAGGGGGAAAGAGCAATAGAGAGGGAGGAGAGAGAGAGAGGGTGAGAGAGAGAGGGGGAAAGAGCAATAGAGAGGGAGGAGGAGGGGGGGAGAGAGAGAGAGAGAGAGAGAGAGAGAGAGAGAGAGAGAGAGGAGAGAGAGAGAGAGAGAGAGAGAGAGAGAGAGAGAGAGAGAGAGAGAGAGAGAGAGAGAGGGGGAAATAGCAATAGAGAGGGAGGGAGGAGGGGGGGAGAGAGAGAATTAGAGAGAGAGAGAGAAATAGAGAAAGAGGGGAGGGAAGTAGCGAGAGAGAGAAAGAGAGACCATTGGAGCCAGGTGTTGAAGTGTTATTTTGTGTACACTTGTGCTGCCATGACAACAAGGGACCCGCGTGGGCTTCCTGTTCCCTGTTTCTGGACACGGACAGAGTGTACTGCTGGGGAGGGAGTGTGTGTAGGGGGAGGGGTGACTGGCTGTTCTGCTGTCTGACTCTGTGTTCAAGACAACACTTAATAGGGTGTGTGTCCCAAATGGCTGGGGTGAAGGCAGGAGATGGTCTGAAATGGCACCCTATTCCCTCTATATAGTTCACTAGGTTCACCCTATTCCCTCTATATAGTTCACTACTTCTAACCTGGCACCCTATTCCCTCTATATAGTTCACTAGGTTCACCCTATTCCCTCTATATAGTTCACTACTTCTACCCATCTAAACCAAGCTGCGTACCTATTGCAGATTCAGAGTCTTCCCAGCCTGGTGCAGGTCTACAATTTTGTTTCTGGTGTCCTTTGTCAACTCTTTGGTCTTGGCCATAGTGGAGTTTGGAGTGTGACTGTTTGAGGTTGTGGACAGGTGTTTTTTATACTGATAACAAGTTCAAACAGGTGCCATTAATACAGGTAACGAGTGGAGAACAGAGGAGCCTCTTAAAGAAGAAGTTACAGGTCTGTGAGAGCCAGAAATCTTGCTTATTTTGTAGGTGACCAAATACTTATTTTCCACCATAATTTGCAAATAAATTCATTAAAAATCCTAGAATGTGATTTTCTGGATTTTTTTCTCCAAATTTTGTCTGTCATAGTTGAAGTGTACCTACGATGAAAATTACAGGCCTCTCTCATCTTTTTAAGTGGGAGAACCTGCACACTTGGTGGCTGACTAAATACTTTTATTGCCCCACAGTATGTCTCGGAGCTCCAGTATGAAACTTAGCATCACTGCCCGTGAACGAAAACGTCATCCTCGTTCCTCATGTTAAGTATGTTCATTAAAACCTGCCTTGAATATTTACCCCTTATTATATACTTCTAAAAGAATAATATTAACATTGCTGATTACCTACAGAAATAAAAAATGGTAACCCTTCCATCGTTGGGATTTGCTTTAAGTTCGTGAGGAACTCATCGACCAAAACTGTCAGTGTTCAGCCTTAACCATGACAATTACAACAGAACAGATGAACAGGAAGGACTCTTAACGGTTGGCCCCAAAAATAATATTTATATCTTAATGCCACGCCCCTACTAAGCCACGCCCCCACTCCGTTGCTATACGTGGTTGTTACCACGGTAACCGACGGGCGCAACTATGAACCGTTGACTAGAATTCATTCCTTGAGGATCTCCAGGTTTCCTCCAGTCACTACTAACTCTGAGAGTGTACTTGATACTTCTGCCCTGACACCCTATTCCCCTATTGGCCCTGGTCAAAAGGAGTGCACTATAAGTGGAATAGGGTGCTGTTTGCAACGCAGCCCAGCTCAGTGCGCTCCAGATGTGTCAGTGCTGTGTTGAAAATGTCACATTGACGAGGAGGCAACGAGGCGGCACTGCGTGAAACGGAACGCATAAACATTACGACCAGATTCTCCCCTTCCCCCTTGCTTGATCGGTTGTTAGGCTATTAGCTGGACAAAAGTAGGCTACATGAAAAGTACTGTTAATATAACCGTGTTAGTGTGGGTTTTCAGTGAATTTATGGAAATCACAAAACAAAAGAGCGATCAAATTAAAATCCAACATCAGTAGGGAATAGGGCTCTGGTCAGAAGTAGTGCACTATATAGAGAATAAGGTGCCATTTGGGATATACACATAGACTGGATAGCAGCCAAGACCCAAGGACTTGCTTGATTGTGTAACGGCGTTCGTCTGTTGAAGGAAGAGAGTCGGACCGAAATGCAGCGTGTTTGTTACTCATGACTTTAATGAAAGAATCGCGGTACATGAAATAACTATTACAAAATACAAAAACAACAAAACGGAACGTGAAACTAATTACAGCCTATCTGGTGACTACAACACAGAGACAGGAACAATCACCCACAAAATACAAAGCGAACTCAGGCTACCTAAATACGGTTCCCAATCAGAGACAACGAGAATCACCTGACTCTGATTGAGAATCGCCTCAGGCAGCCAAGCCCATACAACACCCCTAAACAGCCCCGATCCCAAATACTACAAACCCCAACACGACAATACAACAACAAAACCCCATGTCACACCCTGGCCTGACCAAATATATAACGAAAACACTAAATACAATGACCAAGGCGTGACAGACTGGCCCTTTAAATGTCACATGACCAGAAGCAGAGGAGAGAGGACTCATCTGTGATTCGTGTTCTTCAAGCGAAGGAATCTGTGGAAAAGTCTGTGACTTTCAGTCTGATGTCTCAGTGTTTAGTCAGTGTGTTAGACATGGTTCATGTTTGTGCATTCACACCACACAGTTTAACACAGGCTAGTTACCTGTTTATTAGAATACAGTTTAACACAGGCTAGTTACCTGTTTATTAGAATACAGTTTAACACAGGCTAGTTACCTGTTTATTAGGAGAATACAGTTTAACACAGGCTAGTTACCTGTTTATTAGAATACAGTTTAACACAGGCTAGTTACCTGTTTATTAGGAGAATACAGTTTAACACAGGCTAGTTACCTGTTTATTAGGGGAATACAGTTTAACACAGGCTAGTTACCTGTTTATTAGGAGAATACAGTTTAACACAGGCTAGTTACCTGTTTATTAGGAGAATACAGTTTAACACAGGCTAGTTACCTGTTTATTAGAATACAGTTTAACACAGGCTAGTTACCTGTTTATTAGAATACAGTTTAACACAGGCTAGTTACCTGTTTATTAGGAGAATACAGTTTAACACAGGCTAGTTACCTGTTTATTAGGAGAATACAGTTTAACACAGGCTAGTTACCTGTTTATTAGAATACAGTTTAACACAGGCTAGTTACCTGTTTATTAGAATACAGTTTAACACAGGCTAGTTACCTGTTTATTAGAATACAGTTTAACACAGGCTAGTTACCTGTTTATTAGAATACAGTTTAACACAGGCTAGTTACCTGTTTATTAGGAGAATACAGTTTAACACAGGCTAGTTACCTGTTTATTAGGAGAATACAGTTTAACACAGGCTAGTTACCTGTTTATTAGAATACAGTTTAACACAGGCTAGTTACCTGTTTATTAGAATACAGTTTAACACAGGCTAGTTACCTGTTTATTGGGGAATACAGTTTAACACAGGCTAGTTACCTGTTTATTAGAATACAGTTTAACACAGGCTAGTTACCTGTTTATTAGAATACAGTTTAACACAGGCTAGTTACCTGTTTATTAGAATACAGTTTAACACAGGCTAGTTACCTGTTTATTAGAATACAGTTTAACACAGGCTAGTTACCTGTTTATTAGAATACAGTTTAACACAGGCTAGTTACCTGTTTATTAGAATACAGTTTAACACAGGCTAGTTACCTGTTTATTAGAATACAGTTTAACACAGGCTAGTTACCTGTTTATTAGGGGAATACAGTTTAACACAGGCTAGTTACCTGTTTATTAGAATACAGTTTAACACAGGCTAGTTACCTGTTTATTAGAATACAGTTTAACACAGGCTAGTTACCTGTTTATTAGAATACAGTTTAACACAGGCTAGTTACCTGTTTATTAGAATACAGTTTAACACAGGCTAGTTACCTGTTTATTAGAATACAGTTTAACACAGGCTAGTTACCTGTTTATTAGGGGAATACAGTTTAACACAGGCTAGTTACCTGTTTATTAGGGAATACAGTTTAACACAGGCTAGTTACCTGTTTATTAGAATACAGTTTAACACAGGCTAGTTACCTGTTTATTAGGGGAATACAGTTTAACACAGGCTAGTTACCTGTTTATTAGGAGAATACAGTTTAACACAGGCTAGTTACCTGTTTATTAGAATACAGTTTAACACAGGCTAGTTACCTGTTTATTAGGGGAATACAGTTTAACACAGGCTAGTTACCTGTTTATTAGAATACAGTTTAACACAGGCTAGTTACCTGTTTATTAGGGGAATACAGTTTAACACAGGCTAGTTACCTGTTTATTAGGAGAATACAGTTTAACACAGGCTAGTTACCTGTTTATTAGGAGAATACAGTTTAACACAGGCTAGTTACCTGTTTATTAGGAGAATACAGTTTAACACAGGCTAGTTACCTGTTTATTAGGAGAATACAGTTTAACACAGGCTAGTTACCTGTTTATTAGGAGAATACAGTTTAACACAGGCTAGTTACCTGTTTATTAGGGGAATACAGTTAAACACAGGCTAGTTACCTGTTTATTAGAATACAGTTTAACACAGGCTAGTTACCTGTTTATTAGAATACAGTTTAACACAGGCTAGTTACCTGTTTATTAGGGAATACAGTTTAACACAGGCTAGTTACCTGTTTATTAGAATACAGTTTAACACAGGCTAGTTACCTGTTTATTAGAATACAGTTTAACACAGGCTAGTTACCTGTTTATTAGAATACAGTTTAACACAGGCTAGTTACCTGTTTATTAGAATACAGTTTAACACAGGCTAGTTACCTGTTTATTAGAATACAGTTTAACACAGGCTAGTTACCTGTTTATTAGGGGAATACAGTTTAACACAGGCTAGTTACCTGTTTATTACAGGCTAGGGAATACAGTTTAACACAGGCTAGTTACCTGTTTATTAGAATACAGTTTAACACAGGCTAGTTACCTGTTTATTAGGGAATACAGTTTAACACAGGCTAGTTACCTGTTTATTAGAATACAGTTTAACACAGGCTAGTTACCTGTTTATTAGAATACAGTTTAACACAGGCTAGTTACCTGTTTATTAGAATACAGTTTAACACAGGCTAGTTACCTGTTTATTAGGGGAATACAGTTTAACACAGGCTAGTTACCTGTTTATTAGGGGAATACAGTTTAACACAGGCTAGTTACCTGTTTATTAGAATACAGTTTAACACAGGCTAGTTACCTGTTTATTAGGGGAATACAGTTTAACACAGGCTAGTTACCTGTTTATTAGAATACAGTTTAACACAGGCTAGTTACCTGTTTATTAGAATACAGTTTAACACAGGCTAGTTACCTGTTTATTAGGCTAGGGAATACAGTTTAACACAGGCTAGTTACCTGTTTATTAGGGAATACAGTTTAACACAGGCTAGTTACCTGTTTATTAGAATACAGTTTAACACAGGCTAGTTACCTGTTTATTAGAATACAGTTTAACACAGGCTAGTTACCTGTTTATTAGGGAATACAGTTTAACACAGGCTAGTTACCTGTTTATTAGGGAATACAGTTTAACACAGGCTAGTTACCTGTTTATTAGAATACAGTTTAACACAGGCTAGTTACCTGTTTATTAGGGAATACAGTTTAACACAGGCTAGTTACCTGTTTATTAGGGAATACAGTTTAACACAGGCTAGTTACCTGTTTATTAGAATACAGTTTAACACAGGCTAGTTACCTGTTTATTAGGGGAATACAGTTTAACACAGGCTAGTTACCTGTTTATTAGAATACAGTTTAACACAGGCTAGTTACCTGTTTATTAGAATACAGTTTAACACAGGCTAGTTACCTGTTTATTAGAATACAGTTTAACACAGGCTAGTTACCTGTTTATTAGAATACAGTTTAACACAGGCTAGTTACCTGTTTATTAGAATACAGTTTAACACAGGCTAGTTACCTGTTTATTAGAATACAGTTTAACACAGGCTAGTTACCTGTTTATTAGGGGAATACAGTTTAACACAGGCTAGTTACCTGTTTATTAGAATACAGTTTAACACAGGCTAGTTACCTGTTTATTAGAATACAGTTTAACACAGGCTAGTTACCTGTTTATTAGAATACAGTTTAACACAGGCTAGTTACCTGTTTATTAGAATACAGTTTAACACAGGCTAGTTACCTGTTTATTAGAATACAGTTTAACACAGGCTAGTTACCTGTTTATTAGAATACAGTTTAACACAGGCTAGTTACCTGTTTATTAGGAGAATACAGTTTAACACAGGCTAGTTACCTGTTTATTAGGGGAATACAGTTTAACACAGGCTAGTTACCTGTTTATTAGGAGAATACAGTTTAACACAGGCTAGTTACCTGTTTATTAGAATACAGTTTAACACAGGCTAGTTACCTGTTTATTAGAATACAGTTTAACACAGGCTAGTTACCTGTTTATTAGAATACAGTTTAACACAGGCTAGTTACCTGTTTACAGTTTTAGTTAGGGAATACAGTTTAACACAGGCTAGTTACCTGTTTATTAGAATACAGTTTAACACAGGCTAGTTACCTGTTTATTAGGAGAATACAGTTTAACACAGGCTAGTTACCTGTTTATTAGAATACAGTTTAACACAGGCTAGTTACCTGTTTATTAGAATACAGTTTAACACAGGCTAGTTACCTGTTTATTAGAATACAGTTTAACACAGGCTAGTTACCTGTTTATTAGAATACAGTTTAACACAGGCTAGTTACCTGTTTATTAGAATACAGTTTAACACAGGCTAGTTACCTGTTTATTAGGAGAATACAGTTTAACACAGGCTAGTTACCTGTTTATTAGAATACAGTTTAACACAGGCTAGTTACCTGTTTATTAGAATACAGTTTAACACAGGCTAGTTACCTGTTTATTAGGGGAATACAGTTTAACACAGGCTAGTTACCTGTTTATTAGAATACAGTTTAACACAGGCTAGTTACCTGTTTATTAGAATACAGTTTAACACAGGCTAGTTACCTGTTTATTAGAATACAGTTTAACACAGGCTAGTTACCTGTTTATTAGAATACAGTTTAACACAGGCTAGTTACCTGTTTATTAGGGAATACAGTTTAACACAGGCTAGTTACCTGTTTATTAGAATACAGTTTAACACAGGCTAGTTACCTGTTTATTAGAATACAGTTTAACACAGGCTAGTTACCTGTTTATTTAGAATACAGTTTAACACAGGCTAGTTACCTGTTTATTAGAATACAGTTTGTTTATTAGAATACAGTTTAACACAGGCTAGTTACCTGTTTATTAGAATACAGTTTAACACAGGCTAGTTACCTGTTTATTAGAATACAGTTTAACACAGGCTAGTTACCTGTTTATTAGAATACAGTTTAACACAGGCTAGTTACCTGTTTATTAGAATACAGTTTAACACAGGCTAGTTACCTGTTTATTAGAATACAGTTTAACACAGGCTAGTTACCTGTTTATTAGAATACAGTTTAACACAGGCTAGTTACCTGTTTATTAGAATACAGTTTAACACAGGCTAGTTACCTGTTTATTAGGCTAGGGAATACAGTTTAACACAGGCTAGTTACCTGTTTATTAGAATACAGTTTAACACAGGCTAGTTACCTGTTTATTAGAATACAGTTTAACACAGGCTAGTTACCTGTTTATTAGAATACAGTTTAACACAGGCTAGTTACCTGTTTATTAGAATACAGTTTAACACAGGCTAGTTACCTGTTTATTAGAATACAGTTTAACACAGGCTAGTTACCTGTTTATTAGGAGAATACAGTTTAACACAGGCTAGTTACCTGTTTATTAGAATACAGTTTAACACAGGCTAGTTACCTGTTTATTAGAATACAGTTTAACACAGGCTAGTTACCTGTTTATTAGTTACCTGGAATACAGTTTAACACAGGCTAGTTACCTGTTTATTAGAATACAGTTTAACACAGGCTAGTTACCTGTTTTTATTAGGCTAGGGAATACAGTTTAACACAGGCTAGTTACCTGTTTATTAGAATACAGTTTAACACAGGCTAGTTACCTGTTTAGTTACCTGTTTATTAGAATACAGTTTAACACAGGCTAGTTACCTGTTTATTAGAATACAGTTTAACACAGGCTAGTTACCTGTTTATTAGAATACAGTTTAACACAGGCTAGTTACCTGTTTATTAGAATACAGTTTAACACAGGCTAGTTACCTGTTTATTAGAATACAGTTTAACACAGGCTAGTTACCTGTTTATTAGAATACAGTTTAACACAGGCTAGTTACCTGTTTATTAGAATACAGTTTAACACAGGCTAGTTACCTGTTTATTAGGGGAATACAGTTTAACACAGGCTAGTTACCTGTTTATTAGAATACAGTTTAACACAGGCTAGTTACCTGTTTATTAGAATACAGTTTAACACAGGCTAGTTACCTGTTTATTAGAATACAGTTTAACACAGGCTAGTTACCTGTTTATTAGAATACAGTTTAACACAGGCTAGTTACCTGTTTATTAGAATACAGTTTAACACAGGCTAGTTACCTGTTTATTAGGAGAATACAGTTTAACACAGGCAGTTTAACACAGTTACCTGTTTATTAGAATACAGTTTAACACAGGCTAGTTACCTGTTTATCAGGGTTACCTGGAATACAGTTTAACACAGGCTAGTTACCTGTTTATTACCTGGGGAATACAGTTTAACACAGGCTAGTTACCTGTTTATTAGAATACAGTTTAACACAGGCTAGTTACCTGTTTATTAGAATACAGTTTAACACAGGCTAGTTACCTGTTTATTAGAATACAGTTTAACACAGGCTAGTTACCTGTTTATTAGAATACAGTTTAACACAGGCTAGTTACCTGTTTATTAGAATACAGTTTAACACAGGCTAGTTACCTGTTTATTAGAATACAGTTTAACACAGGCTAGTTACCTGTTTATTAGGGAATACAGTTTAACACAGGCTAGTTACCTGTTTATTAGAATACAGTTTAACACAGGCTAGTTACCTGTTTATTAGAATACAGTTTAACACAGGCTAGTTACCTGTTTATTAGAATACAGTTTAACACAGGCTAGTTACCTGTTTATTTTATTACCTGTTTATTAGAATACAGTTTAACACAGGCTAGTTACCTGTTTATTAGAATACAGTTTAACACAGGCTAGTTACCTGTTTATTAGAATACAGTTTAACACAGGCTAGTTACCTGTTTATTAGAATACAGTTTAACACAGGCTAGTTACCTGTTTATTAGAATACAGTTTAACACAGGCTAGTTACCTGTTTATTAGAATACAGTTTAACACAGGCTAGTTACCTGTTTATTAGAATACAGTTTAACACAGGCTAGTTACCTGTTTATTAGAATACAGTTTAACACAGGCTAGTTACCTGTTTATTAGAATACAGTTTAACACAGGCTAGTTACCTGTTTATTAGAATACAGTTTAACACAGGCTAGTTACCTGTTTATTAGAATACAGTTTAACACAGGCTAGTTACCTGTTTTAGTTTATTAGAATACAGTTTAACACAGGCTAGTTACCTGTTTATTAGAATACAGTTTAACACAGGCTAGTTACCTGTTTATTAGAATACAGTTTAACACAGGCTAGTTACCTGTTTATTAGAATACAGTTTAACACAGGCTAGTTACCTGTTTATTAGAATACAGTTTAACACAGGCTAGTTACCTGTTTATTAGAATACAGTTTAACACAGGCTAGTTACCTGTTTATTAGAATACAGTTTAACACAGGCTAGTTACCTGTTTATTAGGAGAATACAGTTTAACACAGGCTAGTTACCTGTTTATTAGAATACAGTTTAACACAGGCTAGTTACCTGTTTATTTTTAGAATACAGTTTAACACAGGCTAGTTACCTGTTTATTAGAATACAGTTTAACACAGGCTAGTTACCTGTTTATTAGAATACAGTTTAACACAGGCTAGTTACCTGTTTATTAGAATACAGTTTAACACAGGCTAGTTACCTGTTTATTAGAATACAGTTTAACACAGGCTAGTTACCTGTTTATTAGGGGAATACAGTTTAACACAGGCTAGTTACCTGTTTATTAGGGGAATACAGTTTAACACAGGCTAGTTACCTGTTTATTAGAATACAGTTTAACACAGGCTAGTTACCTGTTTATTAGAATACAGTTTTAACACAGTTTAACACAGGCTAGTTACCTGTTTATTAGGGAATACAGTTTAACACAGGCTAGTTACCTGTTTATTAGAATACAGTTTAACACAGGCTAGTTACCTGTTTATTAGAATACAGTTTAACACAGGCTAGTTACCTGTTTATTAGAATACAGTTTAACACAGGCTAGTTACCTGTTTATTAGAATACAGTTTAACACAGGCTAGTTACCTGTTTATTAGAATACAGTTTAACACAGGCTAGTTACCTGTTTATTAGGGGAATACAGTTTAACACAGGCTAGTTACCTGTTTATTAGAATACAGTTTAACACAGGCTAGTTACCTGTTTATTAGGGGAATACAGTTTAACACAGGCTAGTTACCTGTTTATTAGAATACAGTTTAACACAGGCTAGTTACCTGTTTATTAGAATACAGTTTAACACAGGCTAGTTACCTGTTTATTAGAATACAGTTTAACACAGGCTAGTTACCTGTTTATTAGAATACAGTTTAACACAGGCTAGTTACCTGTTTATTAGAATACAGTTTAACACAGGCTAGTTACCTGTTTATTAGGGGAATACAGTTTAACACAGGCTAGTTACCTGTTTATTAGGGAATACAGTTTAACACAGGCTAGTTACCTGTTTATTAGAATACAGTTTAACACAGGCTAGTTACCTGTTTATTAGAATACAGTTTAACACAGGCTAGTTACCTGTTTATTAGAATACAGTTTAACACAGGCTAGTTACCTGTTTATTAGAATACAGTTTAACACAGGCTAGTTACCTGTTTATTAGGGAATACAGTTTAACACAGGCTAGTTACCTGTTTATTAGTTACCTGTTTATTAGAATACAGTTTAACACAGGCTAGTTACCTGTTTATTAGAATACAGTTTAACACAGGCTAGTTACCTGTTTATTAGAATACAGTTTAACACAGGCTAGTTACCTGTTTATTAGAATACAGTTTAACACAGGCTAGTTACCTGTTTATTAGAATACAGTTTAACACAGGCTAGTTACCTGTTTATTAGGGGAATACAGTTTAACACAGGCTAGTTACCTGTTTATTAGGGGAATACAGTTTAACACAGGCTAGTTACCTGTTTATTAGGAGAATACAGTTTAACACAGGCTAGTTACCTGTTTATTAGGGGAATACAGTTTAACACAGGCTAGTTACCTGTTTATTAGAATACAGTTTAACACAGGCTAGTTACCTGTTTATTAGGGGAATACAGTTTAACACAGGCTAGTTACCTGTTTATTAGAATACAGTTTAACACAGGCTAGTTACCTGTTTATTAGAATACAGTTTAACACAGGCTAGTTACCTGTTTATTAGGGGAATACAATATTTTTTAAACATGAGAAAGCCTGTGGCTAAAGGACATGCCATTGGTCACTTCCTGGTTTGGTAAATGATGATTCGCTCACTGAGTTAATGACGTTTGTAAATATCACTCAGAATCAGAATCAAAGAAACCACAAACTAAAGACAAACACTTTAATTCAACAAACACTTTTAATTCAACATATTCCCCTTCAATGCAGCCGTTGTCCAGTTTCTACAACACTAAAACAAACAAACAAATCATAAAGAACCAAAACAGAGAAAATAAATGTTTTTTTTTAAAAGCAACGAACGTTTAAAGAAATAGTCTCGGAATAAAAAGCTAGCTAGTTCTAAAACGATAGTCTTAAAGACGAAACCCTGAAACTATTGAGTTTGAGAGATGAAATATACTGTAAGAAAGATGCAATATTTTTTTAATATTTTTTTTTAACCTTTATTTAACGAGGCAAGTCAGTTAAGAACACATTCTTATTTTCAATGACGGCCTGGGAACAGTGGGTTAACTGCCTGTTCAGGGGCAGAACGACAGATTTGTACCTTGTCAGCTCGGGGGTTTGAACTCGCAACCTTCCGGTTACTAGTCCAACGCTCTAACCACTAGGCTACGCTGCCGCCCCAAAATATACTGTAAGAAAGATGAAATATACGGTAAGTAAGTGAACTCGATTCAAAGAGAGACATTCATGGTTTGAAGCCGATGGAAACGCGGCACCATGTCAGATTATTTGACCAGTATGTGTTTCGTCTAAATCACGGTCTTGATGCTGACGGTTTCCTTAACAATGGACGTTTCATTCAATTCCAGAGCAACTCTTTCACAGTGCAACTCCACATGTTAAAACCAAAGCAAGGTGAAGGTATATCACAGGTCTATGAACAGTCTCAGGGCAGATTTAAAACCAAAGCAAGGTGAAGGTATGGTATATCACAGGTCTATGAACAGTCTCAGGGCAGATTTAAAACCAAAGCAAGGTGAAGGTATGGTATATCACAGGTCTATGAACAGTCTCAGGGCAGATTTAAAACCAAAGCAAGGTGAAGGTATGGTATATCACAGGTCTATGAACAGTCTCAGGGCAGATTTAAAACCAAAGCAAGGTGAAGGTATATCACAGGTCTATGAACAGTCTCAGGGCAGATTTAAAACCAAAGCAAGGTGAAGGTGAAGGTATGGTATATCACAGGTCTATGAACAGTCTCAGGGCAGATTTAAAACCAAAGCAAGGTGAAGGTATGGTATATCACAGGTCTATGAACAGTCTCAGGGCAGATTTAAAACCAAAGCAAGGTGAAGGTATGGTATATCACAGGTCTATGAACAGTCTCAGGGCAGATTTAAAACCAAAGCAAGGTGAAGGTATGGTATATCACAGGTCTATGAACAGTCTCAGGGCAGATTTAAAACCAAAGCAAGGTGAAGGTATGGTATATCACAGGTCTATGAACAAACTCCCTCACGACGCCAGGACAGCGGAGTCAATCACCACCTTCCGGAGACACCTGAAACCCCACCTCTTTAAGGAATACCTAGGATAGGTTAAGTAATCCCTCTCACCCCACCCCCCTAAGTTTTAGATGCACTATTGTTAAGTGACTGTCCCACTGGATGTCATAAGGTGAATGCACCAATTTGTAAGTCGCTCTGGATAAGAGCGTCTGGTATGGTATATCACAGGTCTAGAACATCAGGGCAGATTTAAAACACAGGCTAGTGAAGGTTTAGGGCAGGTAAATGACTTAAATGTAATGTAAATGTAACAGTCTCAGGGCAGATTTAAAACCAAAGCAAGGTGAAGGTATGGTATATCACAGGTCTATGAACAGTCTCAGGGCAGGCCAGGTTTGACAGTGAACAGAACATTCTGATCTAGTCATCTGTAAACACACATCAGACATTTCTCTGTTGAAGGAGATCGCCTCACTACCTGTCTATCGGTCATATCTCTGTTTACGGAGATGACCTCACGACCTGTCTATCGGTCATATCTCTGTTGAAGGAGATCACCTCACGACCTGTCTATCGGTCATATCTCTGTTTAAGGAGATCGCCTCACGACCTGTCTATCGGTCATATCTCTGTTGAAGGAGATCACCTCACGACCTGTCTATCGGTCATATCTCTGTTTAAGGAGATCACCTCACGACCTGTCTATCGGTCATATCTCTGTTGAAGGAGATCACCTCACTACCTGTCTATCGGTCATATCTCTGTTGAAGGAGATCACCTCACTACCTGTCTATCGGTCATATCTCTGTTTAAGGAGATGACCTCGACGACCTATCTATCGGTCATATCTCTGTTTAAGGAGATCACCTCACGACCTGTCTATCGGTCATATCTCTGTTTAAGGTGATCACCTCACGACCTGTCTATCGGTCATATCTCTGTTGAAGGAGATCACCTCACGACCTGTCTATCGGTCATATCTCTGTTTAAGGAGATCACCTCACGACCTGTCTATCGGTCATATCTCTGTTTAAGGAGATCACCTCACGACCTGTCTATCGGTCATATCTCTGTTGAAGGAGATCACCTCACAACCTTCATAGCTATAATAAGAGTAAAAAGCATGTTCTCTCTCTCATCATCCCCAATGACAACACACACACACCCCCTCAGAACATATCAAAGATAAGAGAGGTCAGCCTCTGTCGAAAGGGCCTGGGGGTTAAGCCTGTGGTTAGGGGTCCGAGTTCTGGGTTCAGGGTTTGGTCCCGACTGTAGAGGGGGGGGGGGGGATAGTGACCCTGGAAGCGTCTCCAATGGTACTCTATTCCCTCTATAGTGCACTACTTTAGACCAGAGCCCTATAGAACCCTATTCCCTCTATAGTGCACTAATTTAGACCAGAGCCCTATAGAACCCTATTCCCTATATAGTGCAGTACTTTAGACCAGAGCCCTATAGAACCCTATTCCCTATATAGTGCACTACTTTAGACCAGGACCCATAGCGCTCTGGTCAAAGTAGTGGACTATATAGAGTAGGATGTAATTTGGGATACATCTCATGTTGTGGGCCTGTTGACCACCCCGCCTGGCCCGGTGGTCTACTGGGCCTGTTGACCACACCGCCTGGCCCGGTGGTCTACTAGACCTGTTGACCACACTGCCTGGCCCGGTGGTCTACTGGGCCTGTTGACCACACCGCCTGGCCCGGTGGTCTACTAGACCTGTTGACCACACTGCCTGGCCCGGTGGTGTACTGGGCCTGTTGACCACACCGCCTGGCCCGGTGGTCTACTGGGCCTGTTGACCACACCGTCTGGCCCGGTGGTCTACTGGGCCTGTTGACCACACCGCCTGGCCCGGTGGTCTACTGGGCCTGTTGACCACACCGCCTGGCCCGGTGGTCTACTGGGCCTGTTGACCACACCGTCTGGCCCGGTGGTCTACTGGGCCTGTTGACCACACCGCCTGGCCCGGTGGTCTACTGGACCTGTTGACCACCCCGCCTGGCCCGGTGGTCTACTGGGCCTGTTGACCACCCCGCCTGGCCCGGTGGTCTACTGGGCCTGTTGACCACCCCGCCTGGCCCGGTGGTCTACTGGTCCTGTTGACCACACCGCCTGGTCCGGTGGTCTACTGGACCTGTGGACCACACCGCCTGGCCCGGTGGTCTACTGGGCCTGTTGACCACCCCGCCTGGCCCGGTGGTCTACTGGGCCTGTTGACCACACCGCCTGGCCCGGTGGTCTACTTAGCCTTGGTTTTCTCCTCGTAGGTTCCGGCGTTCTTGTAGGAGCCGACGTATCCCGTTTCCTCCACCAGTTCCTCCCGCCCGCCCTTACCCCTCCCCTTCCCGCTCTCGTCGAAGCGCTCTTTGTGGGAGCCTGTGTACTTGGTGGTGTCCGTCAGTCTGTCCACTGCGGCTGTCTTCGCCATTTTCTGTGGGGGAGGGGGGTGGGGGACGACAGTATCAGAAACCATGATGTCATGTTGGTGAGCTAAACCAATACAGTTCTGTTTTTTAATGATACACTGCTACTGTAGGTTTTCTTGACAAACTGAGGAAGTTCCCGCTGTCCTCCAGCGTTGGGATCACAACAGTTCTGAAGGTTCTAGAATCTGAATGTTATACACAGGAGGATACAGCTGGAGGTGGATAGGTAGAACCCTAAAGAAGGTCCCTAGAATCTGAATGTTTTACACAGGAGGACACAGCTGGAGGTGGATAGGTAGAACCTCTCCCTAAAGAAGGTCCCTGGAATCTGAATGTTATACACAGGAGGATACAGCTGGAGGTAGAACCCTAAAGAAGGTCCTTAGAATCTGAATGTTATACACAGGAGGATACTGGAGGTAGAACAGGAGGACACAGCTGGAGGTGGATAGGTAGAACCCTCCCTAAAGAAGGTCCCTAGAATCTGAATGTTATACACAGGAGGATACAGCTGGAGGTGGATAGGTAGAACCTCTCCCTAAAGAAGGTCCCTAGAATCTGAATGTTTTACACAGGAGGATACAGCTGGAGGTAGAACCCTAAAGAAGGTCCCTAGAATCTGAATGTTTTACATAGGAGGATACAGCTGGAGGTGGAACCCTAAAGAAGGGATTACTTTAACTCAATTATAATTTCTTAAGTCAAAAAACCAACAGCCACTCTTAGATAAAGAGGTTGAACTCCGGTTCAATTCACAGCATGACAACAGCCAGCCAGTGTTAACAAATTATTGTGTTTGGAGAAAAAATAAACCTTAGGTAAGACACACACACACACGACACAGACACAGACACAGACACACACACACACACACACACACACACACACACACACACACGCACGCACACACACGCACGCACACACACACACACACACACACACACACACACACACACACACACACACACACCTCACCGATGAAGCCAATCTCTTATAATGGATATGATGTCATGAATGTGAGTTGGCTCAGAGCGAGCCAGAGCACTGAGACGGTTTGGAGAGCTGAGTACATTCACTGTATTCACTCAGGCACGTCTAAACAACCTCCTTCAGAACGGCGTGATTAACACACCGTCCTCCTCCACAACTGTCCTTATCTACCCTCAAGTGACAGCAGACCACTTTGCCAGGCCTTATCCCCATATTCATGTAGGTACATAATCTTACCACACACTTGAAGCTGGGTTTTAGAACAAGACCGTGTTTATTTAGCTGGATAACATGTCAATAATTAAAGTTGATTGGTTGCAGTAGTAGTAGTAGTAGTAGTAGTAGTGTAGTAGTAATAGTAGTAGTAGTAGTAGTAGTAATAGTAGTAGTAATAGTAGTACCATTAGTAGAAGTAGCATAGTAGTAGTAGTAGTAGTAGTATTAGTAATAGTAGTAGTAGTGGTATAGTAGTAGTAGTAGTACTAGTAGTAGTAGTGGTATAGTAGTAGTATAGTAGCAGTAGTAGTAACAGTAGTACTAGAAGTAGTAGTAGTAGTGTAGTAGTAGTAGTGGTAGTAGTAGTAGTAGTAGTAGTGGTAGTAGTAGTAGTAGTAGTAGTAGTAGTAGTGGTAGTAGTAGTAGTAATATTAGTAGTAGTAGTAGTAGTATTAGTAGTACCAGTAGTAGTAGTGTAGTAGTAATAGTAGTAGTAGTAGTAGTAGTATTAGTAATAGTAGTACCAGTAGTAGTAGTGTAGTAGTAATAGTAGTAGTAGTAGTAGTAGTAATAGTAGTAGTAATAGTAGTACCATTAGTAGAAGTAGCAGTAGTATAGTAGTAGTAGTAGTAGTAGTAGTATAGTAATAGTAGTAGTAGTATAGTAGTACCAGTAGTAGTAGTAGTAGTAGTAGTAGTAGTAGTAGTAGTAACCAGTAGTAGTAGTAGTAGTAGTAGTAGTAGTAGCAGTAGTAGCTAGTAGTAGTAGCAGTAGTAGTAGTAGTAGTAGTAGTAGTAGTAGTAGCAGCAGTAGTAGTAGTAGTAGCAGTAGTAGTAACAGTAGTAGTAGTAGTAGTAGTGGTGGTAGTAGTAGTAGTGCAGTAGTAGTAGTAGTAGTAGTAGTAGTAGTAGTGGTAGTAGTAGTAGTAGTAGTAGTAGTAGTAGTAGTAGTAGTAGTAGTAGTAGTAGTAGTAGTAGTAGTAGTAGTAGTAGTAGTAGTGGTAGTAGTAGTAGTAGTAGTAGTAGTGGTAGTAGTAGTAGTGGTAGTAGTAGTAGTAGTAGTAGTAGTAGTAGTAGTAGTAGTAGTAGTAGTAGTAGTAGTAGTAGTAGTAGTAGCAGTAGTAGTAGTAGTAGTAGTAGTAGTAGTAGTAGTAGTAGTAGCAGCAGTAGTAGTGTAGTAGCAGTAGTAATAGTAGTAGTATATTAGTAGAGTAGTAGTAGTGTAGTAGTAGTATATTAGTCGTAGTAGTAGTATAGTAGTAGTATATTAGTAGCAGCAGTATATTAGTAGTAGTAGTAGTAGCAGTAGTAGTAGTAGTATTTTAGTAGTAGTGGTGTATTTGTAGTAGTAGTGTATTTGTAGTAGTATATTATTATTATTGTAAGTAGTAGTAGTAGTTGTAGTGTAGTAGTAGTGTATTAGTAGTAGTAGTATAGTAGTAGCATATTAGTAGTAGTAGTAGCAGTAGTAGTAGTATTTTAGTAGTAGTGGTGTATCTGTAGTAGTATATTATTATTATTATTAGTATACTAGTAGTAGTAGTATATTAGTAGTAGTAGTGTATCTGTCGTACCGTGACTCCTACGTTGGTGGGCTCCTTGCCCTCTATCAGCTTGTAGACAGACGTTAGGGCCTCCTCTTTGCTCTGACCTTTGAACCTCTTAGGGGCCAGCTCCTCCAGGGCTCTCTGGAATTCCTCGTAGGTGATCACCCGGGACGTCTTCGCTCTGCAACGGTTCCACAACACTGTTCTGAGGTGGATTTATAATCTACTACTGTCGGAAAACAACAGTCGTTCCACAACACTGTTCTGAGGTGGATTTATAATCTACTACTGTCGGAAAACAACAGTCGTTCCACAACACTGTTCTGAAGTGGATTTATAATCTACTACTGTCGGAAAACAACAGTCGTTCCACAACACTGTTCTGAAGTGGATTTATAATCTACTAGTCATTTAGCAGACGCTCTTATCCAGAGCGACTTACAGTTCTGAAGTGGATTTACTCAAGTATTATCAGAACTAGTATAAGTATATAATAATAATAATAATAATAATAATAATAATAATAATAATAATAATAATAATAATGGGCCAATTGAAACCAACATTGGCCACCATTTTATCGCCAGTTGATCTCTCTTAAACCATGGGAAAGTTCATTTTATATGGCCCAGTGCCCCGGGTGGGTGGAGATTACCCTTAAGGACCAATGGAATGGTCTAAAAATACGCAAACTCCGCCAAACCGGGGCACTGGGCCATACAAAACAAACTCGCCCATGCTTTAAGAGAGACCAGTTGAGGATAATCTAGCGGCTAATGTTGGTTGCAATTGGTACCATAAATAATAACATCATCGTAATAGATTAACGTATTACATTGTTATTATGTTGTAGTTGGTTGTTATTAAAACTGGGCCATACAAAACATGATTTCAGAGCGATCAATTGGGAATAATCTAGCGCCTAATGTTGGTTACAATTTGTCCCATAAATAATAATCAGCATCATCGTAATAGATTAACGTATTACATTGATAATTATGTTTTTTTTGTCGTTTGGTCGCTATTAAAACTCACTTGACTTTCGTGAAGACGATATCCACGTCAGTGCCGGTGACATTCTTGGCGTCGGTGATCTTGCAGTCCTTACACAGTTTAGCCCAGTTCTTCCCGTTCATCTCCTTCCCTGTGGCCTTGGTGTCTCCGTGGATCGCGAACTTCTTAAAGGAGTTCATCAGCTGCTTCAGATCTGTGCTCTCCGCCATCTTGGTAGAATATCTACCACAATAAGACAACATGGGTCTTTATTATACATATTTATACATATTTGTCTGTCTACAAGCTGATAGAGGGCAAGGAGCCCACCAACGTAGGAGTCACGGTACGACAGATACACTACTACTACTAGTATACTACTATACTACTACTACTAATATACTACTGCTACTACTACTACTAGTATACTACTACTACTAATATACTACTACTAGTATACTACTATACTACTACTAGTAGTATACTAGTATACTACTACTAGTATACTACTACTAATAATATACTACTACTACTACTACTACTATTATACTACTACTACTACTAATATACTACTACTACTAGTATACTACTATACTACTACTACTACTACTATTATACTACTACTACTACTAATATACTACTACTACTAGTATACTACTACTACTACTACTACTACTAATATACTACTACTACTACTAATATACTACTACTACTAGTATACTACTACTACTACTACTATACTACTACTGACACAATAAGCAGGTGTATTTAAAGCTGCCTGATTACAAAACAGGACAACAAGACTCATCGCTGTGTTCTAATACCCATACTCACATACTGTATACTACATACTTAATGAGAATATACTATTAGTACATTTTAGTATACTGTAAAGGAAGAGTATCATTCCAGTTGAGCTTCGCCTGTCCAACCGGAAGTTGATGCTGTTGCTATGCAACGTCTTGCTAGCGTATTAGCATAACAAATGACCGATTTCCGGGGTGTGTTCGTAAATTCATTCTGGGGGTGTCCAGATTGTCCCGTTCGTATATTTCAGAGCGTTCAGAGGGCCCTGCCGTAGGAGTAGGGTTCAACGGTAGTCAAGCACCAAAAGCTAACTGGCTAACGTTGGCTAGCTACTTAAAAGAATATAATTTTTTTTTTATTTTAATTTCACATATTTTATTGATAGTGGAAAACAGTCATCTTGCAGGATAAAAATATCGTCTGAAATCTTGGACGTCTCCCACACAGCATCTCTTGAGATCGGCCATCATTTCATGTTCTTAGTTACACTGGCGGTTGTAGTGGATAATTGACTGCCTAGCGACTTCCAAACACCTCACTCTGACCATGATACTCTCCCAAGCAGAGCTGCTCAGCCTGTTTTCATGTTATCCAGAGACTTGGTGACTGTAATTGTGTTCCTGGCAACAATTTTATCTATCTTCTTTTTTAAATTTTGCTGATGTTTAATGACAACGGCCAAAGCTTATTGAAACGCACAACGACTATACCACTTAGCTAAGAATGATGTGAATCATCAAGTCAATAAACGTTGGTTAATTAGATCAGCAGATCGTTAATACCTTGTCAACTGCCTGGCAAGTTTGATTTATTGTGTTAGTTTTGTACTACTAACGTTAGTGTCTGTCTCATGCTAAGATGAACCCCGACTTTAAAATGAATATACTGCTGTAATGCTATTTGCAGACCTTCCCCTTCAGGGATCTGGGTAGATAATCTGTTGTCAGGCCAACATAAAGTGGTAGAAAACTTATTTGAAAAGTTATTACTATATTACATTGTGTAACAGTATAACTTTAGAGAGGAGGAGAGCCCAGGGGAGAGGAGGAGGGAAGAGGAGGGACCCTCTGGACACATCAACAACAGTCACCCTCCGAGGAGAAAGAAAAGGAGGAGATCGCTCCAGGAAAAAGAGGAGCCCTTGCAGAGAAAGGAGGGAACCAACCGGGAAGTTCAAGGTCTCAGAGAGAGTGACGTCAGAGGAGGGGGAGAGAGGAGGGAAGAGGAGGAGAGAAGAGGAGGACTAGCTAGGGCCATTTCACAAGAGTTACAATTGCTCAATAAAAATAAAAGAAAAAACATTTGTCAGAATTAGTTAAAGCAATGAATTTGAGGAGAGCTCTCCTCGGCTGTATATTCTTCGGAATTTTCTCAAATCTGAAAACGTAGTGAAGCAACACACCTTTTCTGAAGAATTGCATTATGGGTCCTTAAAAGGACGGATATAGTGTCCACTGTATATATAGGAGAGGGAGGGGGAGAGGGGCGAATTTAGTACGACAGAAGGGGGGAACTTTTTGGCATATAAACAATATCCATACTATGACCAATGAGCATACTATATACTCTATTCACCTCACAGATTGTAGGAGGTTAGTGGGGTTAGTATGACCAATGAGCATACTATATACTCTATTCACCTCACAGATTGTACGGTTAGTGGTGTTAGTATGACCAATGAGCATACATCATGTGTCTATTCACCTCACAGAGAGAACATCATGTGTTAACAGAACCACCCAGGAGAGAACATCATGTGTCTATTCAGAACCCACCCAGAGAGAACATCATGTGTCTACAGAATGACCAGGAGAGAACATCATATACTCTATTCAGAACCTCACAGATTGAACATCATGTGTTACAGAACCAATGAGCATACTATATACTCTATTCACCTCACTCCAGAGAGAACATCAGTGTGTTAGTATGAACCCACCCATGAGAGAACATATGTGTCTATTCAGAACCCTCCAGAGAGAACATTAGTGGTGTTACATGACCAGGATGAGAACTATATACTCTATTCAGAACCCACCCAGTTAGAACATTAGTGGTGTTAGTATGACCAATGAGCAGAACATATACTCTATTCAGAACCCACAGATTGTAGAGAACATGGTGTTAGTATGACCATTGAGCAGAACTATATACTCTATTCAGAACCTCACAGATAGAACGGTTAGTGGTGTTAGTAGAACCACCCAGGATGAGCATCACTATAGAACTCTATTCACCTCCTCCAGGACAGAACATTGTGGGTTAGTCCAGGGAGAACATTAGTATGAACCAGGATGAGAACATCACTACAGAATACTCTATTCACCTCACAGATACCCAGGAGTGAACATCAGTATGAACCAATGAGCATACTACAGAACTCCCACCCACAGAGAACATCAGTGGGTCTAGTAGACCCTCCAGGAGCATACATATACTCTATTCACCTCACAGTTAGAACGGTTAGTGGGGTTAGTAGAACCACCCAGGAGCAACATCATGTCTATTCAGAACCTCCAGATTGAGAACATCATGTGTCTAGTAGAACCAATGAGCATACTATCATACTCTACAGAACCTCACAGAGAGAACATCATGTGTTAGTATGACCATTGAGCATACTATAGAACTCTATTCAGGAGAGAACATCACTACAGAACCCACCCAGGAGGAACATCATGTGTCTAACAGAACCCACCCAGGAGAACATCATGTGTCTACAGAACCACCCAGGAGAGCATACTATCATACTCTATTCAGAACCCACCCAGATAGAGGGGTTCATGTGTTAGTATGACCAGGATGAACATCTATATACTCTATTCACCTCACAGATAGAACATCATGTGTTAGTAGACCAATGAGCATACATATGTGTCTATTCAGAACTCACCCAGGATAGAACATCATGTGTTAGTATGAACCAGGAGAGAACATCATATACTCTACAGAACCCACCCAGAGAGTGGGGTTAGTGGGGTTAGTAGAAGTATTGGAACAACATTTTAGACTTTCTATAATGGATGTTTCACCCAGTATTGTATTCATTTAAATGGTATATGACAGAACTTGATCCAGGAGAGTAAATACCTTGTCAACAGAACCCACCAAAGAACATCGTGTCAAAGTTGACTGATTTATTGTGTTAGTTTTGTACTACTAGGATAGTGTCTGTCTCATGCTCCAGATGAACCCTCAGGACTTTAAAATGAATATCACATGTCCTCTAACCCAGGAGAGAACATCATGTGTTTGACCTCTCAGACCTTAACCCCTTCAGGGATCTGGGTTCACACAATCTGTTGAAAGAATTCATTTTTTTAAATAAAGAGAGCAGAAGAGAAGGAGGAGGAGAGAACAGGAGAGGACAGAAGGACCCAGGAGAGAACATCAAGAGAAGGAGAGGAGAGAACAGGAGGACAGAAGACCCAGGAGAGAACATCATGGGACAGAAGGACCCAGGAGGAGAACATCATGTGGGGACAGAACCCCTCCAGGAGAGAACATCATGTGGGGAGAGAACCCTCCAGGAGGAGAGAACATCAGGAAAGAAGACCCAGGAGGAGAAGATCATGGTCTACAGAAGACCCAGGAGAGAACATCAGTGAACAGAACCCCCCAGGAGAGAACATCATGGAGTCTAACAGAAGGACCCAGGAGAGAACATCATGGAGAGAAGACCCAGGAGAGAACATCATGTGTCTAACAGAAACCCAGGAGAGAACATCATGTGTCTAACAGAAGACCCAGGAGAGAACAGAGGAGGACCCAGAGAACATCAACAGAGAGGAGAGGAGGGAACAGAAGACCCAGGAGAGAACATCAGGAGGACAGAAGAGGAGGAGAGAACATCATGGAGGAGAAGAGGAGGAGAGAACATCAGGAGAAGGGGGACCCAGGAGAGAACAGGAGGGACAGAAGACCCAGGAGAGAACATCATGGAGGAGAACCCACCCAGGAGAGAACATCATGTGAGGAGGACCCCTCCAGGAGGAACATCATGTGTCTAACAGAACCCCTCCAGGAGAGAACATCATGGAGGACAGAAGCCTCCAGGAGAGAACATCATGTGTCTAACAGAACCCTCCAGAGAGAGAACATCAACAGAACCCACCCAGGAGAGAACATCATGTGAGAACCCACCCAGGAGAGAACATCACTACAGAAGGGGAGAGAACATCAGGACAGAAGACCCAGGAGAGAACATCAGTGTCTAACAGAAGAGGAGAGAACATCAACAGAAGGAGAGGAGAGAACATCAGGACAGAACCCTCCAGAGAGAGGAGGGAAGAGGAGAACCCACCCAGGAGGGAACAGGAGGAGGAGGGAACCCTCCAGGAGAGAAGATCATGGGGGAGGAGAAAGAGGAGAGAACATCAGGGAAAGAACTCTATTAGGAGGAGAAAGGGGAGAGAGGAGAGAACATCACTACAGAACCCACCCAGGAGAGAACATCATGGTCTAACAGAACCCACCCAGGAGAGAACATCATGTGTCTATAGAAGAACCCAGAGAGAACATCATGTGTCTAACAGAACCCCTCCAGGAGAGAACATCATGTGTCTAACAGAACCCACCCAGGAGAGAACATCATGTGTCTAACAGAACCCACCCAGGAGAGAACATCATGTGTCTAACAGAACCCACCCAGGAGAGAACATCATGTGTCTAACAGAACCCACCCAGGAGAGAACATCATGTGTCTAACAGAACCCCTCCAGGAGAGAACATCATGTGTCTAACAGAACCCACCCAGGAGAGAACATCATGTGTCTAACAGAACCCCTCCAGGAGAGAACATCACTACAGAACCCACCAAGCTGCCCTTCTCAGTCCTAGAACTCCAGTCTTGACGGTTCACATCTTTAACACAGCTAATGAATAAGAATCTGTGTTCTGCTAGCTAGCTATCCGTGGCTAACGTTAGTGTCGTCATGAAAAGGGTCATGAGGGGGGCTCTACAATATTACGCTTTGTGAGAACGCTTAGAAGTAGGTCATGTTGAAATGTAGTAATGGACTTTTCTTTAGCTTTTGGACTTTTCTTAAATGCTTTGTTTTGTAATGGACTTTGTTCTTAAATGTAGTTCTTTGTAATGGACTTTTCTTAAATGTAGCTTTGTAATGGACTTTTCTTAAATGTAGCTTTGTAATGGACTTTTAAACATGCAGACAATAAGACAATTGCCAATGGGGTTAACCAAGGTAACCACTGTAGTGGGTTGTTGTCCTGTAGTTATGTAGTTCCTTACAGGGGCCCAATAGGATGATGGGAGGTTCTCTCTGGGGACAGAATGTAGTTCTCTCTCTTTCTGGGGACAGAAAGTGCTCTGTAGTTATGTAGTTCTCTGTAGTTATGTAGTGCTCTGTAGTTATGTAGTGCTCTGTAGTTATGTAGTTCTCTGTAGTTATGTAGTGCTCTGTAGTTATGTAGTCTCTCTCTGTAGTTATGTAGTGCTCTATAGTTATGTAGTTCTCTGTAGTTATGTAGTGCTCTGTAGTTATGTAGTTCTCTGTAGTTATGTAGTGCTCTGTAGTTATGTAGTTCTCTGTATGTAGCTCTGTAGTTATGTAGTTCTCTGTAGTTATGTAGCTCTGTAGTTATGTAGTGCTATGTATGTAGTTCTCTGTAGTTATGTAGTGCTCTGTAGTTATGTAGTGCTCTGTAGTTATGTAGTTCTCTGTAGTTATGTAGTTCTCTGTAGTTATGTAGTTCTCTGTAGTTATGTAGTTCTCTGTAGTTATGTAGTTCTCTGTAGTTATGTAGTTCTCTGTAGTTATGTAGTGCTCTGTAGTTATGTAGTTCTCTGTAGTTATGTAGTTCTCTGTAGTTATGTAGTTCTCTGTAGTTATGTAGTGCTCTGTAGTTATGTAGTGCTCTGTAGTTATGTAGTTCTCTGTAGTTATGTAGTGCTCTGTAGTTATGTAGTTCTCTGTAGTTATGTAGTTCTCTGTAGTTATGTAGTTCTCTGTAGTTATGTAGTTCTCTGTAGTTATGTAGTGCTCTGTAGTTATGTAGTGCTCTGTAGTTATGTAGTTCTCTGTAGTTATGTAGTTCTCTGTAGTTGCTCTGTAGTTATGTAGTGCTCTGTAGTTATGTAGCTCTGTTATGTAGTTATAGTTATGTAGTTCTCTGTAGTTATGTAGTGCTCTGTAGTTATGTAGTTATGTAGTGCTCTGTAGTTATGTAGTTCTCTGTAGTTATGTAGTTCTCTGTAGTTATGTAGTTCTCTGTATGTAGTTCTCTGTAGTTATGTAGTGCTCTGTAGTTATGTAGTTCTCTGTAGTTATGTAGTTCTCTGTAGTTATGTAGTGCTCTCTGTAGTTATGTAGTGCTCTGTAGTTATGTAGTAGTTCTCTGTAGTTATGTAGTTCTCTGTAGTTATGTAGTTCTCTGTAGTTATGTAGTGCTCTGTAGTTATGTAGTTCTCTGTAGTTATGTAGTGCTCTGTAGTTATAGTTATGTTCTCTGTAGTTATGTAGTGCTCTGTAGTTATGTAGTGCTCTGTAGTTATGTAGTGCCCTGTAGTTATGTAGTCTGTAGTTATGTAGTTCTCTGTAGTTATGTAGTTCTCTTAGTTATGTAGTTCTCTGTAGTTATGTAGTGCTCTGTAGTTATGTAGTTCTCTGTAGTTATGTAGTTCTCTGTAGTTATGTAGTGCTCTGTAGTTATGTAGTTCTCTGTAGTTATGTAGTTCTCTGTAGTTGCTCTGTAGTTATGTAGTTCTCTGTAGTTATTATTCTTAGTTATTAGTTATGTAGTTATGTAGTGCTCTGTAGTTATGTAGTGCTCTGTAGTTATGTAGTTCTCTGTAGTTATGTAGTGCTCTGTAGTTATGTAGTTCTCTGTAGTTATGTAGTCTCTGTAGTTTCTCTGTAGTTATGTAGTGCTCTGTAGTTATGTAGTGCTCTGTAGTTATGTAGTTCTCTGTAGTTATGTAGTTCTCTGTAGTTATGTAGTGCTCTGTAGTTATGTAGTGCTCTGTAGTTATGTAGTTCTCTGTAGTTATGTATAGTTATGTAGTGCTCTGTAGTTATGTAGTGCTCTGTAGTTATAGTTATGTAGCTCTGTAGTTATGTAGTGCTCTGTAGTTATGTAGTACTCTGTAGTTATGTAGTTCTCTGTAGTTATGTAGTGCTCTGTAGTTATGTAGTTCTCTGTAGTTATGTAGTGCTCTGTAGTTATGTAGTGCCCTGTAGTTATGTAGTTCTCTGTAGTTATGTAGTTCTCTGTAGTTATGTAGTGCTCTGTAGTATGTTCTCTGTAGTTATGTAGTGCTCTGTAGTTATGTAGTGCTCTGTAGTTATGTTAGTGCTCTGTAGTTATGTAGTTCTCTGTAGTTATGTAGTTCTCTGTAGTTATGTAGTGCTCTGTAGTTATGTAGTGCTCTGTAGTTATGTAGTGCTCTGTAGTTATGTAGTGCTCTGTAGTTATGTAGTTCTCTGTAGTTATGTAGTTCTCTGTAGTTATGTAGTTCTCTGTAGTTATGTAGTTCTCTGTAGTTATGTAGTTCTCTGTAGTTATGTAGTTCTCTGTAGTTATGTAGTTCTCTGTAGTTATGTAGTGCTCTGTAGTTATGTAGTTCTCTGTAGTTATGTAGTTCTCTGTAGTTATGTAGTGCTCTGTAGTTATGTAGTTCTCTGTAGTTGCTCTGTAGTTATGTAGTGCTCTGTAGTTATGTAGTGCTCTGCTAAATGGCATATATTATTATTATTATTATATTAGTTATGTAGTGCTCTGTAGTGCCCTGTAGTTATGTAGTGCTCTGTAGTTATGTAGTTCTCTGTATTTATGTAGTGCTCTGTAGTTATGTAGTTCTCTGTAGTTATGTAGTTCTCTGTAGTTATGTAGTTCTCTGTAGTTATGTAGTGCTCTGTAGTTATGTTATGTAGTGCTCTGTAGTTATGTAGTTCTCTGTAGTTATGTAGTTCTCTGTAGTTATGTAGTGCTCTGTAGTTATGTAGTTCTCTGTAGTTATGTAGTGCTCTGTAGTTATGTAGTTCTCTGTAGTTATGTAGTTCTCTGTAGTTATGTAGTTCTCTGTAGTTATGTAGTGCTCTGTAGTTATGTAGTTCTCTGTAGTGCTCTGTAGTTATGTAGTGCTCTGTAGTTATGTAGTTCTCTGTAGTTATGTAGTTCTCTGTAGTTATGTAGTTCTCTGTAGTTATGTAGTTCTCTGTAGTTATGTAGTGCTCTGTAGTTCTCTGTAGTTATGTAGTTCTCTGTAGTTATGTAGTGCTCTGTAGTTATGTAGTGCTCTGTAGTTATGTAGTTCTCTGTAGTTATGTAGTGCTCTGTAGTGTAGTGCTCTCTGTAGTTATGTAGTGCTCTGTAGTTATGTAGTTCTCTGTAGTTAGTTCTCTGTAGTTATGTAGTTCTCTGTAGTTATGTAGTGCTCTGTAGTTATGTAGTGCTCTGTAGTTCTCTGTAGTTATGTAGTGCTCTGTAGTTATGTAGTGCCCTGTAGTTCTCTGTAGTTATGTAGTGCTCTGTAGTTATGTAGTGCCCTGTAGTTCTCTGTAGTTATGTAGTTCTCTGTAGTTATGTAGTGCTCTGTAGTTATGTAGTGCTCTGTAGTTCTCTGTAGTTATGTAGTGCTCTGTAGTTATGTAGTGCCCTGTAGTTCTCTGTAGTTATGTAGTGCTCTGTAGTTATGTAGTGCCCTGTAGTTATGTAGTGCTCTGTAGTTATGTAGTGCTCTGTAGTTATGTAGTGCTCTGTAGTTATGTAGTTCTCTGTAGTTATGTAGTTCTCTGTAGTTATGTAGTTCTCTGTAGTTATGTAGTTCTCTGTAGTTATGTAGTGCTCTGTAGTTATGTAGTTCTCTGTAGTTATGTAGTGCTCTGTAGTTATGTAGTTCTCTGTAGTTATGTAGTGCTCTGTAGTTATGTAGTCTCTGTAGTTCTGTAGTTATGTAGTGCTCTGTAGTTCTCTGTAGTTATGTAGTTCTCTGTAGTTATGTAGTGCTCTGTAGTTCTCTGTAGTTATGTAGTGCTCTGTAGTTATGTAGTGCTCTGTAGTTATGTAGTGCTCTGTAGTTCTCTGTAGTTATGTAGTTCTCTGTAGTTATGTAGTGCTCTGTAGTTCTCTGTAGTTATGTAGTTCTCTGTAGTTATGTAGTGCTCTGTAGTTATGTAGTGCTCTGTAGTTATGTAGTTCTCTGTAGTTATGTAGTGCTCTGTAGTGCTCTGTAGTTATGTAGTGCTCTGTAGTTATGTAGTTCTCTGTAGTTATGTAGTTCTCTGTAGTTATGTAGTTCTCTGTAGTTATGTAGTGCTCTGTAGTTATGTAGTTCTCTGTAGTTATGTAGTGCTCTGTAGTTCTCTGTAGTTATGTAGTTCTCTGTAGTTATGTAGTTCTCTGTAGTTATGTAGTGCTCTGTAGTTATGTAGTGCTCTGTAGTTATGTAGTTCTCTGTAGTTCTCTGTAGTTATGTAGTTCTCTGTAGTTATGTAGTGCTCTGTAGTTATGTAGTTCTCTGTAGTTATGTAGTGCTCTGTAGTGCCCTGTAGTTATGTAGTTCTCTGTAGTTATGTAGTGCTCTGTAGTTATGTAGTGCTCTGTAGTTATGTAGTGCTCTGTAGTTATGTAGTTCTCTGCCAGTTGTTATGGGACTAGTGAAGTTGATATTTAATAGTGGATGTGGTTTAGAGTGAACAGCCAGTCAGCAGGGACTAGATGAGGAGGTGTAGCTGAAACAGTGGGTGGGCTTGGAGAGAAGTCAGCTCTCTCTACACCAGCTGCTTCCACTCTAGAAAACTTCCTCCACGAGGCCATTCGTTTAGCAGCGATCACAATACATACAGATCAAATCACATATTACAAACCGCAGGATCAAGCTAGCAAAGGACAGCAAGCGAGTGGCATGGTGAAGGGCCAGTGTTTTTACCAGATGGCCATGACCCAGAGGGATTTACAGGAGCTATTGGAGTTAAGTGCCTTGCTCATGGGCACATTGGCAGGTTATTCACCTAGTCGGCTCTGGGATTTGAACCAGTGACCTTTCGGTTACTTGCCCAACCGGTCTTATCCGATTGGCTACGTGTGTGTGTGTGTGTAATATTTCAGAAATGACTATTAGTTTGCGCTGCCTAGCAATAACAATAATAATGGTGTGTGTAATGAACTGTTCTTGTGTATGAGGTGCTGTGTGGGTGGGGGGGGTGAAGCTCAGGCCAGGGACAGACAGACAGACAGACAGACAGACAGACAGACAGACAGACAGACAGACAGACAGACAGACAGACAGACAGACAGACAGACAGACAGACAGACAGACAGACAGATGGACAGACAGACAGCATTGCATCCTGCAGCTCGGGACAGACAGACCATTGTCTGTCTGTCTGTAGGATGCAATGCTGTCTGTCTGTCTGTCTGTCTGTCTGTCTGTCTGTCTGTCTGTCTGTCTGTCTGTCTGTCTGTCTGTCTGTCTGTCTGTCTGTCTGTCTGTCTGTCTGTCTGTCTGTCTGTCGGATGCAATGCTGTCTGTCTGTCTGTCTGTCTGTCTGTCTGTCTGTCTGTCTGTCTGCCTGTCTGCCTGTCTGCCTGTCTGCCTGCCTGCCTGTCTGTCTGTCTGTCTGTCTGTCTGTCTGTCTGTCTGTCTGTCTGTCTGTCTGTCTGTCTGTCTGTCTGTCTGTCTGTCTGTCTGTCTGTCTGTCTGTCTGTCTGTCTGTCTGACAGAGCATTGCATCCTACAGCCAGAGAGTAGAAAGAACACATTGAGAGAGAGACAGCATGTCCCAAATGGCCCCGTATTCCCTGTACTGTATAGTGCACTACCATAGGCTCCTGGTCAAAAAGGTAGTGCACTATACAGGCAATAGGGAACCAGTTGGGACGCAGCACCCAGATTCCACCCCTGCTCTTCTGTCTGGCACAGAGGATTAGTCCCCAGCGATCCGAACGTTTAGAGAACCTCTCCGTTGTGAAGAACCAGCTGGTCCGTTAGACTCAGTCCCTATGGAGAACTAGAGACACTGCTGTGACCTAAGGACTGTGTCACTCCAGGTACTGTAGGCTACAATGCATCACAAGGTTTAGCAAGCAGGTAGCCTAGTGGTTAGAGCGTTGGGTCAGTAACCAGCAGGTAGCCTAGTGGTTAGAGTGTTGGGTCAGTAACCAGCAGGTAGCCTAGTGGTTAGAGGGGTGGACTAGTAACCAGCAGGTAGACTAGTGGTTAGAGTGTTGGGTCAGTAACCAGCAGGTAGCCTAGTGGTTAGAGTGTTGGGTCAGTAACCAGCAGGTAGCCTAGTGGTTAGAGGGTTGGACTAGTAACCAGCAGGTAGACTAGTGGTTAGAGTGTTGGACTAGTAACCAGCAGGTAGCCTAGTGGTTAGAGGGTTGGACTAGTAACCAGCAGGTAGACTAGTGGTTAGAGTGTTGGGTCAGTAACCAGCAGGTAGCCTAGTGGTTAGAGGGTTGGACTAGTAACCAGCAGGTAGACTAGTGGTTAGAGTGTTGGACTAGTAACCAGCAGGTAGCCTAGTGGTTAGAGGGTTGGACTAGTAACCAGCAGGTAGACTAGTGGTTAGAGTGTTGGGTCAGTAACCAGCAGGTAGCCTAGTGGTTAGAGGGTTGGACTAGTAACCAGCAGGTAGACTAGTGGTTAGAGTGTTGGACTAGTAACCAGCAGGTAGCCTAGTGGTTAGAGGGTTGGACTAGTAACCAGCAGGTAGCCTAGTGGTTAGAGTGTTGGGTCAGTAACCAGCAGGTAGCCTAGTGGTTAGAGCGCTGGGTCAGTAACCAGCTGGTCCGTTAGACTCAGTCCCTATGGAGAACTAGAGACACTGCTGTGTCCTAAGGACTGTGTCACTCCAGGTACTGTAGGCTACAATGCATCACAAGGTTTAGCAAGCAGGTAGCCTAGTGGTTAGAGTGTTGGGTCAGTAACCAGCAGGTAGTCTAGTGGTTAGAGTGTTGGGCCAGTAACCAGCAGGTAGCCTAGTGGTTAGAGCGTTGGGTCAGTAACCAGCTGGTCCGTTAGACTCAGTCCCTATGGAGAACTAGAGACACTGCTGTGTCCTAAGGACTGTGTCACTCCAGGTACTGTAGGCTACAATGCATCACAAGGTTTAGCAAGCAGGTAGCCTAGTGGTTAGAGTGTTGGGTCAGTAACCAGCAGGTAGTCTAGTGGTTAGAGTGTTGGGTCAGTAACCAGCAGGTAGTCTAGTGGTTAGAGTGTTGGGTCAGTAACCAGCAGGTAGTCTAGTGGTTAGAGTGTTGGGTCAGTAACCAGCAGGTCGTCTAGTGGTTAGAGTGTTGGGTCAGTAACCAGCAGGTAGCCTAGTGGTTAGAGTGTTGGGTCAGTAACCAGCAGGTAGTCTAGTGGTTAGAGTGTTGGGTCAGTAACCAGCAGGTAGTCTAGTGGTTAGAGTGTTGGGTCAGTAATCAGCAGGTAGCCTAGTGGTTAGAGAGTTGGGCCAGTAATCAGCAGGTAGCCTAGTGGTTAGAGTGTTGGGCCAGTAACCAGCAGGTAGTCTAGTGGTTAGAGTGTTGGGCCAGTAACCAGCAGGTAGCCTAGTGGTTAGAGTGTTGGGTCAGTAACCAGCAGGTAGTCTAGTGGTTAGAGTGTTGGGTCAGTAACCAGCAGGTAGTCTAGTGGTTAGAGTGTTGGGTCAGTAACCAGCAGGTAGCCTAGTGGTTAGAGTGTTGGGTCAGTAACCAGCAGGTAGTCTAGTGGTTAGAGTGTTGGGTCAGTAACCAGCAGGTAGCCTAGTGGTTAGAGTGTTGGGTCAGTAACCAGCAGGTAGTCTAGTGGTTAGAGTGTTGGGCCAGTAACCAGCAGGTAGCCTAGTGGTTAGAGTGTTGGGTCAGTAACCAGCAGGTAGACTAGTGGTTAGAGTAGCTGGCCTACTTCAGCAGTAATGTATCATTTTAATCATTTTAGTCAATAAGATTCTTGCTACGTAGCTTAACTTTCTGAACATTCGAGACGTGTAGTCCACTTGTCATTCCAATCTCCTTTGCATTAGCGTAGCCTCTTCTGTAGCCTGTTAACTATGTGTCTGTTTATCCCTGTTCTCTCCTCTCTGCACAGACCATACAAACGCTCCTCACCGCGTGGCCGCGGCCACCCTACTCTGGTGGTCCCAGCGCGCACGACCCACGTGGAGTTCCAGGTCTCCGGTAGCCTCTGGAACTGCCAATCTGCGGTCAACAAGGCAGAGTTCATCTCAGCCTATGCCTCCCTCCAGTCCCTCGACTTCTTGGCACTGACGGAAACATGGATCACCACAGACAACACTGCTACTCCTACTGCTCTCTCTTCGTCCGCCCACGTGTTCTCGCACACCCCGAGAGCGTCTGGTCAGCGGGGTGGTGGCACCGGGATCCTCATCTCTCCCAAGTGGTCATTCTCTCTTTCTCCCCTTACCCATCTGTCTATCGCCTCCTTTGAATTCCATGCTGTCACAGTTACTAGCCCTTTCAAGCTTAACATCCTTATCATTTATCGCCCTCCAGGTTCTCTCGGAGAGTTCATCAATGAGCTTGATGCCTTGATAAGCTCCTTTCCTGAGGACGGCTCACCTCTCACAGTTCTGGGCGACTTTAACCTCCCCACGTCTACCTTTGACTCTTTCCTCTCTGCCTCCTTCTTTCCACTCCTCTCCTCTTTTGACCTCACCCTCTCACCTTCCCCCCTACTCACAAGGCAGGCAATACGCTCGACCTCATCTTTACTAGATGCTGTTCTTCCACTAACCTCATTGCAACTCCCCTCCAAGTCTCCGACCACTGCCTTGTATCCTTTTCCCTCTCGCTCTCATCCAACACCTCCCACACTGCCCCTACTCGGATGGTATCGCGCCGTCCCAACCTTCGCTCTCTCTCCCCCGCTACTCTCTCCTCTTCCATCCTATCATCTCTTCCCTCCGCTCAAACCTTCTCCCACCTATCTCCTGATTCTGCCTCCTCAACCCTCCTCTCCTCCCTCTCTGCATCCCTTGACTCTCTATGTCCCCTATCCTCCAGGCCGGCTCGGTCCTCCCCTCCCGCTCCGTGGCTCGATGACTCATTGCGAGCTCACAGAACAGGGCTCCGGGCAGCCGAGCGGAAATGGAGGAAAACTCGCCTCCCTGCGGACCTGGCATCCTTTCACTCCCTCCTCTCTACATTTTCCTCCTCTGTCTCTGCTGCTAAAGCCACTTTCTACCACGCTAAATTCCAAGCATCTGCCTCTAACCCTAGGAAGCTCTTTGCCACCTTCTCCTCCCTCCTGAATCCTCCGCCCCCTCCCCCCTCCTCCCTCTCTGCAGATGACTTCGTCAACCATTTTGAAAAGAAGGTCGACGACATCCGATCCTCGTTTGCTAAGTCAAACGACACCGCTGGTTCTGCTCACACTGCCCTACCCTGTGCTCTGACCTCTTTCTCCCCTCTCTCTCCAGATGAAATCTCGCGTCTTGTGACGGCCGGCCGCCCAACAACCTGCCCGCTTGACCCTATCCCCTCCTCTCTTCTCCAGACCATTTCCGGAGACCTTCTCCCTTACCTCACCTCGCTCATCAACTCATCCCTGACTGTTGGCTACGTCCCTTCCGTCTTCAAGAGAGCGAGAGTTGCACCCCTTCTGAAAAAACCTACACTCGATCCCTCCGATGTCAACAATTACAGACCAGTATCCCTTCTTTCTTTTCTCTCCAAAACTCTTGAACGTGCCGTCCTTGGCCAGCTCTCCCGCTATCTCTCTCTGAATGACCTTCTTGATCCAAATCAGTCAGGTTTCAAGACTAGTCATTCAACTGAGACTGCTCTCCTCTGTATCACGGAGGCGCTCCGCACTGCTAAAGCTAACTCTCTCTCCTCTGCTCTCATCCTTCTAGATCTATCGGCTGCCTTCGATACTGTGAACCATCAGATCCTCCTCTCCACACTCTCCGAGTTGGGCATCTCCGGCGCGGCCCACGCTTGGATTGCGTCCTACCTGACAGGTCGCTCCTACCAGGTGGCGTGGCGAGAATCTGTCTCCTCACCACGCGCTCTCACCACTGGTGTCCCCCAGGGCTCTGTTCTTGGCCCTCTCCTATTCTCGCTATACACCAAGTCACTTGGCTCTGTCATAACCTCACATGGTCTCTCTTATCATTGCTATGCAGACGACACACAATTAATCTTCTCCTTTCCCCCTTCTGATGACCAGGTGGCGAATCGCATCTCTGCATGTCTGGCAGACATATCAGTGTGGATGACGGATCACCACCTCAAGCTGAACCTCGGCAAGACGGAGCTGCTCTTCCTCCCGGGGAAGGACTGCCCGTTCCATGATCTCGCCATCACGGTTGACAACTCCATTGTGTCCTCCTCCCAGAGCGCCAAGAACCTTGGCGTGATCCTGGACAACACCCTGTCGTTCTCAACTAACATCAAGGCGGTGGCCCGTTCCTGTAGGTTCATGCTCTACAACATCCGCAGAGTACGACCCTGCCTCACACAGGAAGCGGCGCAGGTCCTAATCCAGGCACTTGTCATCTCCCGTCTGGATTACTGCAACTCGCTGTTGGCTGGGCTCCCTGCCTGTGCCATTAAACCCCTTCAACTCATCCAGAACGCCGCAGCCCGTCTGGTGTTCAACCTTCCCAAGTTCTCTCACGTCACCCCGCTCCTCCGTTCTCTCCACTGGCTTCCAGTTGAAGCTCGCATCCGCTACAAGACCATGGTGCTTGCCTACGGAGCTGTGAGGGGAACGGCACCTCAGTACCTCCAGGCTCTGATCAGGCCCTACACCCAAACAAGGGCACTGCGTTCATCCACCTCTGGCCTGCTCGCCTCCCTACCACTGAGGAAGTACAGCTCCCGCTCAGCCCAGTCAAAACTGTTCGCTGCCCTGGCCCCCCAATGGTGGAACAAACTCCCTCACGACGCCAGGACAGCGGAGTCAATCACCACCTTCCGGAGACACCTGAAACCCCACCTCTTTAAGGAATACCTAGGATAGGTTAAGTAATCCCTCTCACCCCACCCCCCCTAAGTTTTAGATGCACTATTGTTAAGTGACTGTCCCACTGGATGTCATAAGGTGAATGCACCAATTTGTAAGTCGCTCTGGATAAGAGCGTCTGCTAAATGACTTAAATGTAATGTAAAATGGGTCAGTAACCAGCAGGTAGACTAGTGGTTAGAGTGTTGGGTCAGTAACCAGCAGGTAGTCTAGTGGTTAGAGTGTTGGGCCGGTAACCGTAAAGGTTGTTGGATCGAATCCCCGAGCTGACAAGGTAAAAAAAAATCTGTCGTTCTGTCCCTGAACAGGCAGTTAACCCACTGTTCCTAGGCCGTCATTGAAAATAAGAATTTGTTCTTAACTGACTCAACTGATGAACTGAAATGGCAGTATTACTCTGCTATTAATGTAAAGTACACGGTCAGGAACTGAAATGGCAGTATTTCTCTGCTACTAATGTAAAGTACACGGTGAGGAACTGAAATGGCAGTATTTCTCTGCTACTAATGTAAAGTACACGGTGAGGAACTGAAATGGCAGTATTTCTCTGCTACTAATGTAAAGTACACGGTGAGGAACTGAAATGGCAGTATTTCTCTGCTACTAATGTAAAGTACACGGTCAGGAACTGAAATGGCAGTATTTCTCTGCTACTAATGTAAAGTACATGGTGAGGAACTGAAATGGCAGTATTTCTCTGCTACTAATGTAAAGTACACGGTGAGGAACTGAAATGGCAGTATTTCTCTGCTATTAATGTAAAGTACACGGTGAGGAACTGAAATGGCAGTATTTCTCTGCTACTAATGTAAAGTACACGGTGAGGAACTGAAATGGCAGTATTACTCTGCTACTAATGTAAAGTACACGGTGAGGAACTGAAATGGCAGTATTTCTCTGCTACTAATGTAAAGTACACGGTGAGGAACTGAAATGGCAGTATTTCTCTGCTACTAATGTAAAGTACACGGTGAGGAACTGAAATGGCAGTATTACTCTGCTACTAATGTAAAGTACACGGTGAGGAACTGAAATGGCAGTATTTCTCTGCTACTAATATTAAGTACTTGGTAGTTTTGTAGATACACTACATGACCAAAAGTATATGGACACCTGCTCATCCAACATCATGTTCCAGAATCATAGCTATTAATATAGAGTTGCCCCCCCCCTCTGCTGCTATAACAGCCTCCACTCTTCTGGGAAGACTTTCCACTAGATGGTCCTTCTGTAGCTCAGTTGGTAGAGCATGGCGCTTGTAACGCCAGGGTAGTGGGTTCGATCCCCGGGACCACCCATACGTAGAATGTATGCACACATGACTGTAAGTCGCTTTGGATAAAAGCGTCTGCTAAATGGCATATATTACTATTATATATATGTTGGAACATTGCTGTGGGACTTGCTTCCATTCAGCCACAAGAGCATTAGTGAGGTCGGGCACTGATGTTGGGCGATTAGGCCTGGCTCGCAGTCGGCGTTCCAATTCATCCCAAAGGTGTTCAATGGGGTTGAGGTCAGGGCTCTGTGCAGGCCAGTCAAGTTTCACACCGATCCCAAAAATCAATTTCTGTATGGACCTTGGTTTGTGCACTGGGGCAATGTCATGCTGAAATAGACACGAATCCACTCATCTGAAGGGGTGTCCACATTCTTTTAGTGTACAGTATATGTCATAGCAAGTTTACATCTCTGTCCGTGGTGCAGTCTGGTCACACACACACACGCACACACACACACACACACACACACACACACACACACACACACACACACACACACACACACACACACACACACACACACACACACACACACACACACACACACGCACACGCACACGCGCACACACACACACACGCGCACACACAGACACACACATGCACACACACACAATGTCATTCTGTGGTGCAGTCCGGTCTAGTCTGGTTGTCTCGCTGCAGGTATTCTAGGTATTGACCACAGTCTGAGCACCAGACACGAGTCAAGCATGGTGTTAGTGGTAGTGTGGACAGCAACAGACCCTGCTGCCAGTAGTGCACTAAATAGGGGGAAAGGGTGTCATTTGTGATGCCGTGTTTATTTATTCTGTTTATGTTCTGCTTGGCTGTCCGTGTTCTGCTCAAGATGTCTGAACTGGGTCTGGTTGGTTCTGGTTGGGTCTGCTCAAGATGTCTGAACTGGGTCTGGTTGGTTCTGGTTGGGTCTGGTTGGTTCTGATTGGGTCTGGTTGGTTCTGATTGGGTCTGGTTGGTTCCGGTTGGTTCTGGTTGGTTCTGGTTGGGTCTGGTTGGTTCTGGTTCGTTCTGAACTGGTTCTGGTTGGGTCTGAACTGGGTCTGGTTGGTTCTGGTTGGTTCTGGTTGGGTCTGAACTGGGTCTGGTTGGGTCTGGTTGGTTCTGGCGTTCATCGTCCCTCAGCGTATAACGCCTGTCTGCAGGGCTGTTGGAAACGGACCCGTGTATAGTTCTACAGTAGCAGCAGCCTAATGTGACACGCGGTAATATAATAACCACGGGTTATATGGCCACTTACAGTTATATCCAATACAGGTGCTTTCATCCCAAAGTGATTTACAGTAAGGGAAGTGAGTCTGTTCACCCCAAAGTGATTTACAGTAAGGGCAGTGAGTCTGTTCATCCCAAAGTGATTTACAGTAAGGACAGTGAATTCTTTCATCCAAAGTGATTTACAGTAAGGACAGTGAATTCTTTCATCCAAAGTGATTTACAGTAAGGACAGTGAATTCTTTCATCCCAAAGTGATTTACAGTAAGGGCAGTGAGTCTGTTCATCCCAGTGATTTACAGTAAGGACAGTGAATTCTTTCATCCAAAGTGATTTACAGTAAGGACAGTGAATTATTTCATCCAAAGTGATTTACAGTAAGGACAGTGAATTCTTTCATCCCAAAGTGATTTACAGTAAGGACGGTGAGTTGTTTCATCTATATAGCCTCCACATTGACTCTGTACTGTAATACCCTGTATATAGTCTCCACATTGACTCTGTACTGTAATACCCTGAATATAGCCTCCACATTGACTCTGTACCGTAATACCCTGTATATAGCCTCCACATTGACTCTGTACCGTAATACCCTGTATATAGCCTCCACATTGACTCTGTACCGTAACACCCTGTATATAGCCTCCACATTGACTCTGTACCGGTACCCCCTGTATATAGCCTCCACATTGACTCTGTACCGTAACACCCTGTATATAGCCTCCACATTGACTCTGTACTGTAATACCCTGAATATAGCCTCCACATTGACTCTGTACCGTAATACCCTGTATATAGCCTCCACATTGACTCTGTACCGTAACACCCTGTATATAGCCTCCACATTGACTCTGTACCGGTACCCCCTGTATATAGCCTCCACATTGACCCTGTACCGTAACACCCTGTATATAGCCTCCACATTGACTCTGTACCGGTACCCCCTGTATATAGCCTCCACATTGACTCTGTACCGGTACCCCCTGTATATAGCCTCCACATTGACTCTGTACCGTAACACCCTGAATATAGCCTCCACATTGACTCTGTACCGTAATACCCTGTATATAGCCTCCCCATTGACTCTGTACCGTAATACCCTGTATATAGCCTCCACATTGACTCCTTACTGTAATACCCTGTATATAGCCTCCACATTGACTCTGTACCGTAACACCCTGTATATAGCCTCCACATTGACTCTGTACTGTAATACCCTGTATATAGCCTCCACATTGACTCTGTACTGTAATACCCTGTATATAGCCTCCACATTGACTCTGTACTGTAATACCCTGTATATAGCCTCCACATTGACTCTGTACCGTAACACCCTGTATATAGCCTCCACATTGACTCTGTACTGTAATACCCTGTATATAGCCTCCACATTGACTCTGTACTGTAATACCCTGTATATAGCCTCCACATTGACTCTGTACTGTAATACCCTGTATATACCCTCCACATTGACTCTGTACCGGTACCCCCTGTATATAGCCTCCACATTGACTCTGTACTGTAATACCCTGTATATAGCCTCCACATTGACTCTGTACCGTAATACCCTGTACATAGCCTCCACATTGACTCTGTACTGTAATACCCTGTATATAGTCTCCACATTGACTCTGTACCGTAACACCCTGTATATAGCCTCCACATTGACTATGTACTGTAATACCCTGTGTATAGCCTCCACATTGACTCTGTACCGTAACACCCTGTATATAGCCTCCACATTGACTATGTACTGTAATACCCTGTATATATCCTCCACATAGACTCTGTACCGTAATACCCTGTATATAGCCTCCACATTGACTCTGTACCGTAATACCCTTTATATAGCCTCCACATTGACTCTGTACCGTAATACCCTGTATATAGCCTCCACATTGACTCTGTACCGTAATACCCTGTATATATCCTCCACATTGACTCTGTACCGTAACACCCTGTATATAGCCTCCACATTGACTCTGTACTGTAATACCCTGTATACAGCCTCCACATTGACTCTGTACTGTAATACCCTGTATATAGCCTCCACATTGACTCTGTACCGTAACACCCTGTATATAGCCTCCACATTGCCTCTGTACCGGTACCCCCTGTATATAGCCTCCACACTGACTCTGTACCGGTACCCCCTGTATATAGCCTCCACATTGACTCTATACTGTAACACCCTGTATATAGCCTCCACATTGTCTCTGTACCGTAATACCCTGTATATAGCCTCCACATTGACTCTGTACTGTAATACCCTGTATATAGCCTCCACATTGACTCTGTACCGTAACACCCTGTATATAGCCTCCACATTGCCTCTGTACCGGTACCCCCTGTATATAGCCTCCACACTGACTCTGTACCGGTACCCCCTGTATATAGCCTCCACATTGACTCTATACTGTAACACCCTGTATATAGCCTCCACATTGTCTCTGTACCGTAATACCCTGTATATAGCCTCCACTTTGACTCTGTACCGTAATACCCTGTATATAGCCTCCACATTGACTCTGTACCGTAATACCCTGTATATAGCCTCCACATTGACTCTGTACCGTAATACCCTGTATATAGCCTCCACTTTGACTCTGTACCGTAATACCCTGTATATAGCCTCCACTTTGACTCTGTACCGTAATACCCTGTATATAGCCTCCACATTGACTCTGTACCGTAATACCCTGTATATAGCCTCCACTTTGACTCTGTACCGTAATACCCTGTATATAGCCTCCACATTGACTCTGTACCGTAATACCCTGTATATAGCCTCCACATTGACTCTGTACCGTAATACCCTGTATATAGCCTCCACATTGACTCTGTACCGTAATACCCTGTATATAGCCTCCACATTGACTCTGTACCGTAATACCCTGTATATATCCTCCACATTGACTCTGTACCGTAATACCTAATGTAAGTAAGCATGGTCCACACCTGTTGTATTATGCGGCGCATGTGACCTATAATGGGGCGGCAGGGTAGCCTAGTGGTTAGAGTGGAGGGGCGGCAGGGTAGCCTAGTGGTTAGAGTGGAGGGGCGGCAGGGTAGACTAGTGGTTAGAGTGGAGGGGCGGCAGGGTAGCCTAGTGGTTAGAGTGGAGGGGCGGCAGGGTAGCCAAGTGGTTAGATTGGAGGGGCGGCAGGGTAGCCTAGTGGTTAGAGTGGAGGGGAGGCAGGGTAGCCTAGTGGTTAGAGTGGAGGGGCGGCAGGGTAGTCTAGTGGTTAGAGTGGAGGGGCGGCAGGGTAGACTAGTGGTTAGAGTGTAGAGGCGGCAGGTAGCCTAGTGGTTAGAGTGGAGGGGCGGCAGGGTAGCCTAGTGGTTAGAGTGGAGGGGCGGCAGGGTAGCCTAGTGGTTAGAGTGGAGGGGCGGCAGGGTAGCCTAGTGGTTAGAGTGGAGGGGCGGCAGGGTAGCCTAGTGGTTAGAGTGGAGGGGCGGCAGGGTAGCCTAGTGGTTAGAGTGGAGGGGCGGCAGGGTAGCCTAGTGGTTAGAGTGGAGGGGCGGCAGGGTAGCCTAGTGGTTAGAGTGTTGGACTAGTAACCGGAAGGTTGCAAGATCAAACCCCTGAGCTGACAAGGTACAAATCTGTCGTTCTGCCCCTGAACAGGCAGTTAACCCACTGTTCCTAGGCCGTCATTGAAAATAAGAATTTGTTCTTAACTGACTTGCCTAGTTAAATAAAGGTAAAATAAAATTTGATTTGGACAGCAAAAATATTCTAATTACGATGCAGATAATACATTTTATTTAACTGAACATTTTTATCCAAAAGCCATATTACTAGTCACCCTAGAGTCACCATAGTCACCCTAGAGTCACCCTAGAGGCACCCTAGAGTCACCCCAGATTCACCCTAGAGTCACCCTAGAGGCACCCTAGAGTCACCCTGGAGGCACCCTGGAGGCACCCTGGAGGCACCCTAGAGTCACCCTGGAGTCACCATAGTCACCCTAGAGTCGCCCTAGATTCACCCTAGAGTCGCCCTAGAGTCACCCTAGAGTCACCCTAGAGTCACCCTAGAGTCACCATAGTCACCCTAGAGTCACCCTAGAGGCACCCTAGAGTCACCCCAGATTCACCCTAGAGTCACCCTAGAGTCACCCTGGAGGCACCCTGGAGGCACCCTGGAGGCACCCTGGAGGCACCCTGGAGGCACCCTAGAGTCACCCTGGAGTCACCATAGTCACCCTAGAGTCGCCCTAGATTCACCCTAGAGTCGCCCTAGAGTCACCCTAGAGTCACCCTAGAGTCACCCTAGAGTCACCATAGTCACCCTAGAGTCACCCTAGAGTCACCCCAGATTCACCCTAGAGTCACCCTAGAGTCACCCTGGAGGCACCCTGGAGGCACCCTGGAGGCACCCTAGAGTCACCCTGGAGTCACCATAGTCACCCTAGAGTCGCCCTAGATTCACCCTAGAGTCACCCTAGAGTCACCCTAGAGTCACCCTAGAGTCGCCCTAGAGTCACCCTAGAGTCACCCTAGAGTCGCCCTAGAGTCACCCTAGTCACCCTAGAGTCACCCTAGAGGCACCCTAGAGTCGCCCTAGAGTCATCCTAGAGTCACCCTAGAGTCACCCTAGAGTCACCCTGGAGGCACCCTAGAGTCATCCTAGAGTCACCCTCAATTACCTCAATCACAGTTACAATCCCCCCCCCCAAAAGAATGCACCACGGTACTGTTATACTTTACAATGACAAAATCAGCAGTTCAGAAATTAGACCATGTTTGATATTTCACTAATATCAACTTCTTCTCTATTTGTTATGTTAATATTAATGAATGTGTCGCACCATAGCAACGCCACAGGAACATAACATGGTATCTTAGCAACACAACAAGCCGCTCCACCCATTCGCTGAGAGTCACAGATGTAGGAGGATTGTAACAGGAACGGCATTGTTGAGCAGTAAAAAAAACCCAGCTGTGTTGATAATACATTACTAATGTTAGGATTGTTGTGCATATAGCCTACAAGGATCTAGCATACAGAGAGAGACACACACACACACACACACACACACACACACACACACACACACACACACACACACACACACACACACACACACACACACACACACACACACACACACACACACACACACACACACACACACAGGTAATCTACGGCCTACAGTACAGTTACCCACTTACCCAGCAGTAGTAGTAGTAACAGTAGCAGTAGCAAAGCCCCAGATCACCCAGAGCCCTCAGAGCCTCCCGAGCCCCAGAGCCCCCAGATCTCCCAGAGCCCCCGAGGCCCCAGATCTCCCAGAGCCCCCCGAGCCTCAGAGCCCCCGGAGCCTCAGAGCCCCCAGATCTCCAAGAGCCCCCGAGCCTCAGAGCCCCCAGATCTGCAGGAGCCACAGATCACCTAGATCCCTCAGAGCCCCAGATCAGATCACCCTGAGCCTCAGAGCCCCCGGAGCCTCAGAGCCCTCCGAGCCTCAGAGCCCCCAGATCTCCCAGAGCCCCCGAGCCCCCAGATCTGCAGGAGCCACAGATCACCTAGATCCCTCAGAGCCCCCAGATCCCCCTGAGCCTCAGAGCCCCCGGAGCCTCAGAGCCCTCCGAGCCTCAGAGCCCCCAGATCTCCCAGAGCCCCCGAGCCTCAGAGCCCCCAAGCCTCAGAGCCCCCAGATCTGCAGGAGCCCCCAGATCTGCAGGAGCCCCAGATCTGCAGGAGCCCCAGATCTCCCAGATCCCCCAGAGCTAGAAAGCAACACTAAACTGCAGCAGCTCTTACCTCTTGCTAATGTCAAGTCCCTTCTGCCTCTCTCGCTGTCCTGCACTGCCTCTCCTTACCTCACCTCAAACGCCAACCCATACACTCAAATGAGCTTTAAAGGCTGCTGAGAATTTGTTATCATCTGTTTATCCCTGTCTCCATAGAGACATCCTGTTCAACATCAAGGGAGGGCAATAAAAGAGAGAGAGAGAGAGAGAGAGAGAGAGAGAGAGAGAGAGAGAGAAAGAGAAACTAAGGGAGGGAGAGAGAGAAAGAGGGAGTGACCATGGTCCTTTAGAGGGACTGGGGTTGGCTGAGGAGAGGCTGAGGAGAGGCTGGGGTAGGCTGAGGAGAGGCTGGGGTAGGCTGGGGTAGGCTGAGGAGGGACTGGGGTAGGCTGAGGAGGGACTGGGGTAGGCTGAGGAGAGGCTGGGGTAGGCTGGGGTAGGCTGAGGAGGGACTGGGGTAGGCTGAGGAGAGGCTGGGGTAGGCTGAGGAGAGGCTGGGGTAGGCTGAGGAGAGGCTGGGGTAGGCTGAGGAGAGACTGGGGTAGGCTGAGGAGAGACTGGGGTAGGCTGAGGAGAGGCTGAAGAGAGTCTGGGGTAGGCTGAAGAGAGACTGGGGTAGGCTGAGGAGAGGCTGGGGTAGGCTGAGGAGAGGCTGGGGAGAGGCTGGGGTAGGCTGAAGAGAGACTGGGGTGGGCTGAGGAGAGACTGGGGTAGGCTGAGGAGAGACTGGGGTAGGCTGAGGAGAGACTGGGGTAGGCTGAGGAGAGACTGGGGTAGGCTGAGGAGAGACTGGGGTAGGCTGAGGAGAGGCTGAAGAGAGGCTGGGGTCGGCTGAGGAGAGACTGGGGTAGGCTGAGGAGAGACTGAGGAGAGGCTGGGGTAGGCTGAGGAGAGGCTGGGGTAGGCTGAGGAGAGGCTGGGGAGAGACTGAGGAGAGACTGAGGTAGGCTGAGGAGAGGCTGAGGAGAGACTGAGGTAGGCTGAGGAGAGACTGGGGTAGGCTGAGGAGAGGCTGAGGAGAGGCTGGGGTAGGCTGAGGAGAGGCTGGGGTAGGCTGAGGAGAGGCTGGGGTAGGCTGAGGAGAGACTGGGGTAGGCTGAGGAGAGGCTGGGGTAGGCTGAGGAGAGACTGAGGAGAGGCTGGGGTAGGCTGAGGAGAGACTGGGGTAGGCTGAGGAGAGGCTGAGGAGAGGCTGAGGAGAGGCTGAGGAGAGGCTGGGGTAGGCTGAAGAGAGGCTGAGGAGAGGCTGAGGAGAGACTGAGGTAGGCTGAGGAGAGACTGGGGTAGGCTGAGGAGAGGCTGAGGAGAGACTGAGGTAGGCTGGGGAGAGGCTGGGGTAGGCTGAAGAGAGGCTGAAGAGAGGCTGAGGAGAGACTGAGGTAGGCTGAGGAGAGGCTGGGGTAGGCTGAGGAGAGGCTGGGGTAGGCTGAAGAGAGGCTGAGGAGAGGCTGAGGAGAGACTGAGGTAGGCTGAGGAGAGGCTGAGGAGAGACTGAGGTAGGCTGAGGAGAGGCTGGGGTAGGCTGAGGAGAGACTGGGGTAGGCTGAGGAGAGGCTGGGGTAGGCTGAGGAGAGACTGGGGTAGGCTGAGGAGAGGCTGGGGTAGGCTGAGGAGAGACTGGGGTAGGCTGAGGAGAGGCTGGGGTAGGCTGAGGAGAGACTGAGGTAGGCTGAGGAGAGGCTGAGGAGAGACTGAGGTAGGCTGAGGAGAGGCTGGGGTAGGCTGAGGAGAGGCTGAGGAGAGGCTGGGGTAGGCTGAGGAGAGACTGGGGTAGGCTGAGGAGAGGCTGGGGTAGGCTGAGGAGAGGCTGGGGTAGGCTGAGGAGAGGCTGAGGAGAGGCTGGGGTAGGCTGAGGAGAGGCTGGGGTAGGCTGAGGAGAGGCTGGGGTAGGCTGAGGAGGGACTGGGGTAGGCTGAGGAGAGGCTGGGGTAGGCTGAGGAGAGACTGGGGTAGGCTGAGGAGAGACTGGGGTAGGCTGAGGAGAGGCTGAGGAGAGGCTGGGGTAGGCTGAGGAGAGACTGGGGTAGGCTGAGGAGAGGCTGGGGTAGGCTGAGGAGGGACTGGGGTAGGCTGAGGAGAGGCTGGGGTAGGCTGAGGAGAGACTGGGGTAGGCTGAGGAGAGACTGGGGTAGGCTGATGAGGGACTGGGGTAGGCTGAGGAGAGGCTGAGGAGAGGCTGGGGTAGGCTGAGGAGAGACTGGGGTAGGCTGAGGAGAGACTGGGGTAGGCTGAGGAGAGACTGGGGTAGGCTGAGGAGGGACTGGGGTAGGCTGAGGAGGGACTGGGGTAGGCGAGGAGAGGCTGGGGTAGGCTGAGGAGAGACTGGGGTAGGCTGAGGAGAGACTGGGGTAGGCTGAGGAGAGGCTGGGGTAGGCTGAGGAGAGGCTGAGGAGAGGCTGAGGAGAGGCTGGGGTAGGCTGAGGAGAGACTGGGGTAGGCTGAGGAGAGACTGGGGTAGGCTGAGGAGAGGCTGGGGTAGGCTGAGGAGAGACTGGGGTAGGCTGAGGAGAGACTGGGGTAGGCTGAGGAGGGACTGGGGTAGGCTGAGGAGAGGCTGAGGAGAGACTGAGGAGAGGCTGAGGAGAGACTGGGGTAGGCTGAGGAGAGGCTGAGGAGAGACTGGGACCTGAAACATTTCTGGGTGGGGTGGATGAGGTTTGGACTGAACTGACTGAACAGTTTTGTGAGAGGTGTATCAGGTCGCTACACTTTAGGAAATACACGAGTCCATTTGGAGTAGATGACATTGATACTGTATATGCACAGAGCATTTTGTGAGTGTGGTATTTAAGGAAATAGGATACTTCCAGTTAAGGTCATAGTACTAGCAGCAGCTGCACCTATTCCTCACAATGTTTGCCTTCACTCACTGTATAATAGTTGACAGACTTGTTGGCCACTACTGACTGAAACTGTCAGATTAGGGAGAGAGGGCAACGAGGACATACAAAAAATATAATCGTGATTGATAGAAATGACTCTGGAACACATTTAAATGACTCTGGAACACATTTAAATGACTCTGGAACACATTTAAATGACTCTGGAACGCATTTAAATGACTCTGGAACACATTTAAAGTCTGATGTTTTGAAGCCTGATTTAATTGATATATCTTAGTTCGGGCTAAGTGCCAAAGCTCACCTGGAAGAAAAAGTTATTCAACCTCTATGGGAACCGTGACCCTCCCAGGACATAGACATGTTTTATATTAGCAGAAATCTTAAATTCTTGTTAATCTAACTGCACGGTCCAATTTATAGTAGCTATTACAGGGACAAATGACCATGCTATTGTTTGAGGAGAGTGTACAAGTTATGCAGTTGAAAATGTGTCAATTGGCCAATTAGGCACATTTGGGGCAGACTTGATACATACAACATTTTGTACAGTAATGCAACGGTTCATTGGATCAGTCTAAAACTTTGCACATACACTGCTGCCATCTAGTGGCCAACATCTAAATAGGGTCATAATGGCCTTTCTCTTGCATTTCAAAGATAATTGAACAACATTTTATTTGATTAGAAAACGCATGTTTTTTGTATTTTGTATTCTCATTTACCAGATCTCATGTGTTATATTCTCCTACATTAATTTCACATTTCCACAAAATTCTAAGTGTTTCCTTTCAAATGGTACCAAGAATATGCATATTCTTGCTTCAGGTCCTGAGCTACAGGAAGTTAGATTTGGGTACGTCATTTTAGGCGAGAATTTTAAAAAAGGGTCCGAAAACCATTTGCACCTATGAGGCAATGTTTTATTTTCAACAGAGCTGTGCAATGTTGTCAGCTTGGGCCATTAGTTTACCTCCAGTCTAGAACAGATTAATATATACTTGGATACGTCCAGTAATTATTTGTTGCAATAATTGTCATTCCTAGTTTGCTGTGTCATCCAATGCAGTAAGGGGGTGCTGTGCTTGTAACTCAGAGCTATCCAGTCTGGTCAGAATCAAACACTCCTCTGTTCTCCTCTCCTCTCATACTCCCTCTTTTTCTCTCCTCATTGGCACCAACCTGAAACTATGCCATTATTTCTTCCAGCCCCCCCCCTCCCTTTCTCTCTCTCCCACCCACTCCCCCTTGCTCTCTGTCTCTCCCCCCTTGCTCTCTGTCTCTCCCCCTCTCCCCCTTGCTCTCTCTCTCTCTCTCCTCTCTCACCCTCTCCCCCTTGCTCTCTGTCTCTCCCCCTCTCCCCCTTGCTCTCTCCGTCCTCCCCTCTCTCCCACCCTCCCCTTGCTCTCTGTCTCTCCCCCTCTCTCTCACCCTCTCCCCCTTGCTCTCTCCCTCCTCCCCTCTCTCCCGCCCTCCCCCTTGCTCTCTGTCTCTCCCCCTCTCCCCTTGCTCTCTCCCTCCTCCCCTCTCTTCCACCCTCCCCTTGCTCTCTGTCTCTCCCCTCCCCTCTCTCCCCCTTGCTCGCTCTCTCTCCTCCCCTCTGTCTCACCCTCTCCCCCTTGCTCTCTGTCCCACCCCCCCCTCTCTCTCACCCTCTCCCCCTTTGCTCTCTGTCTCTCCCCCTCTACCCCTTGATCTGTCCCCTCCCTCTCCCCTAGCTCTCTGTCCCCCCTCTCTCTAACACCCTCTCCCCCTTGCTCTCTGTCTCTCCCCTTCCCCGCTCTCTCCCCTTGCTCTCTGTCTCCCCCCCCCCTCTCTAACACCCTCTCCCCCTTGCTCTCTGTCTCTCCCCCTCCCCCTCTCCCCCTCTCCCCCTTGCTCTGTCTCTCCCCTCCCCTCTTGCTCCCCCCTCTCTCTCACCCTCTTCCCCCTTGCTCTCACCCTCTCCCCCCTCTCTCTGCACACATCTGTACCAGTCATAAGTGCTGTCCAGGGATGATGTAGTGCAGTGTGATGTCATCCAGTCAGATATTAGTAATTCTCTGTGGCTGTAATTAGGCTCTGTGATCTGACGTACCAGGTGATGGCATGTTAGAAACACATCCTAGTGGTTTATGCTGCCTTGGAGACTTCCTCTCTGTGGGCCTTTTGGTCGAACGTGGTAGGAAACAGGAGGCCATCTAGGGCACTACTACTGCTGCTGGCCCCCTACAGCCACCTAGCCACCTTCTGCCTGCCTGCCAGCCAGTCAGCCAGTCAGTCAGTCAGTCAGTCAGTGAGTGAGTGAGTGAGTGAGTGAGTGAGTGAGTGAGTGAGTGAGTGGGGGTTGGGTCCTGAGGACCATGCCTCAGGACTACCTGGCATGATGACTCCTTGCTGTCCCCAGTCCACCTGGCCATGCTGCTGCTCCAGTTTCAACTGTTCTGCCTGTGATTATTATTATTCGACCATGCTGGTCATTTATGAACATTTGAACATCTTGGCCATGTTCTGTTATAATCTCCACCCGGCACAGCCAGAAGAGGACTGGCCACCCCACATAGCCCGGTTCCTCTCTAGGTTTCTTCCTAGGTTTTGGCCTTTCTAGGGAGTTTTTCCTAGCCACCGTGCTTCTACACCTGCATTGCTTGCTGTTTCGGGTTTTGGGCTGGGTTTCTGTACAGCACTTTGAGATATCAGCTGATGTACGAAGGGCTATGTAAATAAATACACTTTTTTTTTTTTGAAAACCAGCTGTATAAACCTCAGAGAATTAGAGAAGGGTAAAGATCATTTAGAAAACCAGCTGTATAAACCTCAGAGAATTAGAGAAGGGTAAAGATCATTTAGAAAACCATCCATTTAAACCTTAGAGAATTTAAGTAAAGACCATTAGCTCTGTTTTACTCATTGTCTTTGCGAAGGGAAAAATACATGGCACGTTGGGAGTGGCTCTTTTTCTGTTAAAAGTGTAGATGTACATATAGTTTGATGTAGTAGTCTTGTCCATACCTATGTAATAACACATTAGGCTGATTCATCATTACTCATAGAACGTGTTTCATTGATTACTGATGTAATTACGCTGACCTGGGTGATTGAAAGGCTATTCATGGCTCACATCAACACCATTATCCTAGGAAACCCTAGACACACTCCAATTCGCATACCGCCCCAACAGCTCCACAGATGACGTCATCTCTATTGCACTCCACATTGCCCTTTCCCGCCTGGACAAAAGAAACGCCTACGTGAGAATGTTGTTCATTGTCTACAGCTCGGAGTTCAACACCATAGTGCCCTCAAAGCTCATCAATAAGCTAAGGACCCTGGGACTAAACCCCTCCCTCTGCAGCTGGATCCTGGACTTCCTGACTGGCTGCCCCCCCAGGTGGTAAGGGAAGGTAACAACACAACTGCCTCGCAGATCCTCAACACAGGGGCCCCTCAGGGGTGTGTGCTCAGTCCCCTCCTGTACTCCCTGTTCAACCATGACAGCATGGCCAAATACAACTCCAACACCCTCATTCAATTCGCTGACGACACAACTGTGGTAGGGCTGATCATAGACAACACCGGTTAGTTGAGGTAGTATGTACATGTAGGTAGAGTTATTAACGTGACTATGCATAGATGATAACAACAGAGAGTAGCAGTGGTGTGGAGAGAGGGGGGGGGAAATACAAATAGTCTGGGTAGCCATTTGACTAGATGTTCAGGAGTCTTATGGCTTGGGGGGTAGAAGCTGTTTAGAAGCCTCTTGGACCTAGACTTGGCGTTCCGGTACCGCTTGTCGTGCGGTAGCAGAGAGAACCGTTTATGAATCGGGTGGCTGGAGTCTTTGACAATTTTCAGGGCCTTTCCTCTGTTCTTGTTCTCATAAAAGCCCCTGTGTGTTTGTGGCGATGCGGCGAGCTGCTTTAATGAGCAGTCTGTCCTGCTCTTCACATTACAACCCGATGACCTTCCTCTCTTCTGGTTACGTTCCCTTCGGGCTGTTGAGGAACGCTCATCATGGCTCATCATGGCTCATTCAGGCACCGCGATGGAGAGATGAGAGGAAAGCAGGAAGAGGGTCGAGGAAAGAAGAGGAAACAGATGTCCAACCTCCACACCTCTGTGATGAACAAAAGCTCTGGAGCAGAGATCTCCATGACCTCTAAACCACCCCTCAAATTACTACTGCTGCTGGCCCACTACAGCCACCTAGCTGGACACTACTATTACTACTGCTGCTGGCTCACTACAGCCACCTAGCTGGACACTACTATTACTACTGCTGCTGGCCCCCTACAGCCACCTAGCTGGACACTACTATTACTACTGCTGCTGGCCCACTACAGCCACCTAGCTGGACACTACTATTACTACTGCTGCTGGCCCCCTACAGCCACCTAGCTGGACACTACTATTACTACTGCTGCTGGCCCACTACAGCCACCTAGCTGGACACTACTATTACTACTGGCCCACTACAGCCACCTAGCTGGACACTACTATTACTACTGCTGCTGGCCCCTACAGCCACCTAGCTGGACACTACTATTACTACTGCTGCTGGCCCCTACAGCCACCTAGCTGGACACTACTATTACTACTGCTGCTGGCCCCCTACAGCCACCTAGCTGGACACTACTATTACTACTGCTGCTGGCCCCCTACAGCCACCTAGCTGGACACTACTACTACTACTGCTGCTGGCCCCTACAGCCACCTAGCTGGACACTACTATTACTACTGCTGCTGGCCCCCTACAGCCACCTAGCTGGACACTACTATTACTACTGCTGCTGGCCCCCTACAGCCACCTAGCTGGACACTACTATTACTACTGCTGCTGGCCCCTACAGCCACCTAGCTGGACACTACTATTACTACTGCTGCTGGCCCCCTACAGCCACCTAGCTGGACACTACTATTACTACTGCTGCTGGCCCCCTACAGCCACCTAGCTGGACACTACTATTACTACTGCTGCTGGCCCCCTACAGCCACCTAGCTGGACACTACTATTACTACTGCTGCTGGCCCCCTACAGCCACCTAGCTGGACACTACTATTACTACTGCTGCTGGCCCCCTACAGCCACCTAGCTGGACACTACTATTACTACTGCTGCTGGCCCCCTACAGCCACCTAGCTGGACACTACTATTACTGCTGGCCCACTACAGCCACCTAGCTGGACACTACTATTACTACTGCTGCTGGCCCCCTACAGCCACCTAGCTGGACACTACTATTACTACTGCTGCTGGCCCACTACAGCCACCTAGCTGGACACTACTACTACTGCTGGCCCCCTACAGCCACCTAGCTGGACACTACTATTACTACTACTGCTGGCCCACTACAGCCACCTAGCTGGACACTACTACTACTACTGCTGCTGGCCCCCTACAGCCACCTAGCTGGACACTACTATTACTACTGCTGCTGGCCCCCTACAGCCACCTAGCTGGACACTACTATTACTACTGCTGCTGGCCCCCTACAGCCACCTAGCTGGACACTACTATTACTACTGGCCCACTACAGCCACCTAGCTGGACACTACTATTACTACTGCTGCTGGCCCCCTACAGCCACCTAGCTGGACACTACTATTACTACTGCTGCTGGCCCACTACAGCCACCTAGCTGGACACTACTATTACTACTGCTGCTGGCCCCCTACAGCCACCTAGCTGGACACTACTACTACTACTACTAAATGAATGTGTAAAGATGCCAATTCCTTTCTATTTTATCATGTAAATTGTCCAAAACGTTTCCATGGGCCTGACACCCTTCCCTGACTACAGCCATCAGGGCGAAGGGGCTAGACAACGCAGTGGAACAAACAATTACTCAACCATCACACGATGATCTCTCAGTATCTCTCAGGATGGAGGGAAGAGGGGAGGGAAGAGGGGAGTGGAGGATGGAGGGATGAATGGAGGGAAGAGGGGGTGGAGGATGGAGGGAAGAGGGGGGTGGAGGATGGAGGGATGAACTTAGGGGAGTGGAGGATGGAGAGAAGAGGGGGTGGAGGATGGAGGGAAGAGGGGGTGGAGGATGGAGGGATGAATGGAGGGGAGTGGAAGATGAACGGAGGGAAGAGGCGGGTGGAGGATGGAGGGAAGAGGGGAGTGGAGGATGGAGGGAAGAGGGGAGTGGAGGATGAACGGAGGGAAGAGGGGAGTGGAGGATGGAGGGATGAACGGAGGGAAGAGGGGAGTGGAGGATGGAGGGATGAACGGAGGGAAGAGGGGAGTGGAGGATGGAGGGATGAACGGAGGGAAGAGGGGGTGGAGGATGGAGGGAAGAGGGGAATAGAGGATGGAGGGAAGAGGGGAATAGAGGATGGAGGAAGTGGGGAGTGGAGGATGGAGGGAAGAGGGGAATAGAGGATGGAGGGATGAACGGAGGGAAGAGGGGAATAGTGGATGGAGTGAAGTGGAGGATGGAGGGAAGTGGGGAGTGGAGGATGGAGGGAAGAGGGGAATAGAGGATGGAGGGAAGAGGGGAGTGGAGGATGGAGGGAAGAGGGGAATAGAGGATGGAGGGAAGAGGGGAGTGGAGGATGGAGGGAAGAGGGGGTGGAGGATGGAGGGAAGAGTGGGGTGGAGGATGGAGGGAAGAGGGGAGTGGAGGATGGAGGGAAGAGGGGAATAGAGGATGGAGGGAAGAGGGGAATAGAGGATGGAGGGAAGAGGGGAATAGAGGATGGAGGGAAGAGGGGGTGGAGGATGGAGGGAAGAGGGGGTGGAGGATGGAGGGAAGAGGGGGTGGAGGATGAAGGGAAGAGGGGAATAGAGGATGGAGGGAAGAGGGGAGTGGAGGATGGAGGGAAGAGGGGAGTGGAGGATGGAGGGAAGAGGGGAATAGAGGATGGAGGGAAGAGGGGGTGGAGGATGGAGGGAAGAGGGGGTGGAGGATGGAGGGAAGAGGGGAGTGGAGGATGGAGGGAAGAGGGGGTGGAGGATGGAGGGAAGAGGGGGTGGAGGATGGAGGGAAGAGGGGGTGGAGGATGGAGGGAAGAGGGGGTGGAGGATGGAGGGAAGAGGGGGTGGAGGATGGAGGGAAGAGGGGGTGGAGGATGAAAAAGGGAGGAGAGGGGTGGAGGATGGAGGGAAGAGGGGGTGGGGTGGAGGATGGAGGGAGGGAAGAGGGGGTGGAGGATGGAGGGAAGAGGGGGTGGAGGATGGAGGGAAGAGGGGGTGGAGGATGGAGGGAAGAGGGGGGTGGAGGATGGAGGGAAGAGGGGGGTGGAGGATGAAAAAGGGAGGAGAGGTCTACAGGTCAGTGAATGCCATCAGAAGCAGCAGTGTAACGGTGTATTTCAGTCTCGTGTTGTGCTCCACGCCGTTACCGTGACGACTGCAACAAACGAACTGGTAGGCCTACTGACCAGCCCACTACTACCGAGAAAGACAGACAAATTATGTTTCTATGGAAACCAGCAATAGCAAATAGAAAGAAGAAGAAGAGAAAAAACGTCAGGCCCCCCGAGGGGCGGAGCAACGATAAGCACAACAATCTGTCCCGAGCACATTCCCTCTGTGGAGTTAAAACGCTGGGTGCTCGGGCACGTGGTACCGCCTACTGAGTACGGCTCCCAAATGGCACCCTGTTACCTACTTCTGACCAGGGGCCCTATCAAACGTAGTGCACTCTATAGGGAATAGGGAACCATTTGGGATGTTATCAGTACATTACAGCTTTGATAAAGAGAATCTGTGCAGAGGAACGTTTGTGAGTTAGAGTGTGTGTGTGTGTGTGAGAGTGTGTGTGTGTGTGATGCTCTGAGGGCAGGAAGCATGTTTGACATGTTTGACCTGCTGAAAGGAGGACTGTTAGCACACCTGTGCTGCTAATCTACCTGCAACGGAAGAACAAACTCAGAGTTTGAAATAGAAATGGAATCCCTGATAAATGGAATCCCTGATAAATGGAATCCCTGATAGATGGAATCCCTGATAAATGGAATCCCTGATAGATGGAATCCCTGATAAATGGAATCCCTGATAGATGGAATCCCTGATAGATGGAATCCCTGATAGATGGAATCCCTGATAGATGGAATCCCTGATAGATGGAATCCCTGATAAATGGAATCCCTGATAGATGGAATCCCTGATAAATGGAATCCCTGATAAATGGAATCCCTGATAAATGGAATCCCTGATAAATGGAATCCCTGATAAATGGAATCCCTGATAGATGGAATCCCTGATAGATGGAATCCCTGATAAATGGAATCCCTGATAAATGGAATCCCTGATAGATGGAATCCCTGATAAATGGAATCCCTGATAAATGGAATCCCTGATAAATGGAATCCCTGATAGATGGAATCCCTGATAAATGGAATCCCTGATAGATGGAATCCCTGATAAATGGAATCCCTGATAGATGGAATCCCTGATAGATGGAATCCCTGATAAATGGAATCCCTGATAGATGGAATCCCTGATAGATGGAGATAAATGGAATCCCTGATAGATGGAGATAAATGGAATCCCTGATAAATGGAATCCCTGATAGATGGAGATAAATGGAATCCCTGATAGATGGAGATAAATGGAATCCCTGATAGATGGAGATAAATGGAATCCCTGATAGATGGAGATAAATGGAATCCCTGATAGATGGAGATAAATGGAATCCCTGATAAATAGAATCCCTGATAGATGGAGATAAATGGAATCCCTGATAGATGGAGATAAATGGAATCCCTGATAGATGGAGATAAATGGAATCCCTGATAGATGGAGATAAATGGAATCCCTGATAAATGGAATCCCTGATAGATGGAATCCCTGATAAATGGAATCCCTGATAGATGGAATCCCTGATAGATGGAATAAATGATAGATGGAATCCCTGATAGATGGAATCCCTGATAAATGGAATCCCTGATAAATGGAATCCCTGATAAATGGAATCCCTGATAAATAGAATCCCTGATAGATAGAATCCCTGATAAATGGAATCCCTGATAAATAGAATCCCTGATAAATGGAATCCCTGATAGATGGAATCCCTGATAAATAGAATCCCTGATAAATGGAATCCCTGATAGATGGAATCCCTGATAGATGGAATCCCTGATAAATAGAATCCCTGATAAATAGAATCCCTGATAAATAGAATCCCTGATAAATAGAATCCCTGATAAATAGAATCCCTGATAAATGGAATCCCTGATAAATAGAATCCCTGATAAATGGAATCCCTGATAGATGGAATCCCTGATAGATGGAATCCCTGATAAATGGAATCCCTGATAGATGGAATCCCTGATAGATGGAATCCCTGATAGATGGAATCCCTGATAGATGGAATCCCTGATAAATGGAATCCCTGATAAATGGAATCCCTGATAAATGGAATCCCTGATAAATAGAATCCCTGATAAATAGAATCCCTGATAAATAGAATCCCTGATAGATGGAGATAAATGGAATCCCTGATAAATAGAATCCCTGATAAATGGAGATAAATGGAATCCCTGATAAATGGAATCCCTGATAGATGGAATGGAATCCCTGATAAATGGAATCCCTGATAAATGGAATCCCTGATAAATGGAATCCCTGATAAATGGAATCCCTGATAAATGGAATCCCTGATAAATGGAATCCCTGATAAATGGAATCCCTGATAGATGGAATCCCTGATAAATGGAATCCCTGATAAATGGAATCCCTGATAAATGGAATCCCTG